>NC_042979.1:5760342-5935342 GCF_901001165.1 Salmo trutta | reverse complement strand
TGTGCAAAGTTGCTGGATATTGGCGGGTAATGGAATGTGCTGTTGTATACGTCGATGCAGGGCAATGCATTATCATGCTGAAACATGAGGTGATGGCGGCGAATTAATGGCACGACAATGGGCCGGCCACAGGACCTCATCACGGCATCTCTGTGCATTCAAATTCCCATCGATAAAATGCAATAGTGTTCTTTGTCTGCAGCTTATGCCTGCCCATACCATAACCCCATCGCCACCACAGGGCACTCTTGTTCACAACGTTGACATCAGCAAACTGCTCGCCCACACGATGCCATACATGCTGTCTGCCATCTGCCCAGTACAGTTGAAACCGGGATTTAGCTGTGAAGAGGACACTTCTCCAGCGTGCCATTGAAGGTGAGCATTTGCTCACTGAAGTCAGTTACGATGCCAAACTGCAGTCAGGTCAAGACCCTGGTGAGGACGACGAGCACGCAGATGGGCTTCCCTGAGACAGTTTCTGCAGAAATTATTCAGTTGTGCAAACCCACAATTTCATGAGCTGTCTGGCTGGCTGGTCTCAGAACATCCCGCAGGTGAATAAGCCTGTCCTGGGCTGGCGTGGTTACATGTGGTCTGCGAATGTGAGGCCGGTTGGACGTACTGCCAAATTCTCTAAAACGATGGAGGCGGCTTATGGTAGAGAAATTAACATTAAATTCTCTGGCAACAGCCCTGGTGGACATTCCAGCAGTCAGCATGCCAACTGCATGCTCCCTCAAAACTTGAGACATCTGTGACATTTTGTGACAAAACTGCACACCTTTTACTGTCCCCGGCACAAATAAGCTTTTTGTGTGTAGAGAACATTTCAGGGATGTTTTATTTCAGTTCATGAAACATGAGACCAACATTTTACATGCTGTGTTTATATTTTTGTTCAGTGTAGTTTATTATTTCAACTCCAACACCAGGTGGCATGTGCCAGCAAGTTATTCCATTACTGAGAATTTCAAGATCAGATGACAAAGCTCTAGCAGTCCTATACCAGACAGGCAAGTCTAAGAACAAACAGACAACTTGACTAGTGTATTTGTAGTTGGGCTCCCATGGAGATAGAAGTTTGTGGGGGTTTTAGGAGCATGAACAACAGGTTGAACGAGCTGATCAATAGCCAATGAGTCCTACCTGAGGGAGTCCTTGCAGACCCCTACTGCAGGATTGCTATAAGAGGTGGTCAGGAGCAACACGACACACCCACACTAACACAAACATAAACTGAGTGTACAAAACATTAGGAACATGCTCTTTCCATGACAAACTGACCAGGTGAATCCAGGTGAAAGCTATGATCCCTTATTGACGTCAACTTCAAAATCAGTATAGATGAAGGGGAGGAGACAGTTAAATAATGTTTTTTTAAGCCTTTAGACAATTGAGTATGTGTGCCATTCAGAAGGTGAAATGGGCAAGACAAAATATTTAAGTGCCTTTGAATGGTGTATGGTAGTAGGTGCCAGGCGTACTGGTTTGAGTGTGTCCAGAAGGGCAACGCTGCTGTTTTTTTTTTTTTTTTTTTTTTTACACTCAACACGTTCCTGTGTGTGTCAAGAATGGTCCACCACCGAAAAGGACATCCAGCCAACTTGGTTACTTAGGTAATGAACCACTTGCATTGAATCCACTGTACTACACAACAACAAAGACTGCCTTAATCGTGTAATAATAGACGTTGCGTAGGCTGCTTGCTGTGACCTGAGAGATTTCTCTGGCCTATTCTTAGCCGACTCTGAAAATATCCCAGAAAGAAGGAAATTGAGGCGTGTGAGATTGCTTCCATGTCATCGGAGCGGATGACACCAGGCTTTGTTAAGGAAGCATTTTTACCTCCTCACTGACAGAAAAATGCTGCCTTGAGGACACACAGGGTCCAGGATAGACTCACTTGCCAGACTCATGGCACGCCACCCCCTGAGTGTCAAAGGCATAATGTGGGAAAAGCCTGGTCCATGACAAACTTAGTAACGTGTAGGTAGAGGCTGAGCCCTCTTCAAAACTTAACAATCATAATCAAAATAGACCTAGTTCTTAAAATCTTTTTTTATATATACACTGCTCAAACAAATAAAGGGAACACTTAAACAACACAATGTAACTCCAAGTCAATCACACTTCTGTGAAATCAAACTGTCCACTTAGGAAGCAACACTGATTGACAATAAATTTCACATGCTGTTGTGCAAATGGAATAGACAACAGGTGGAAATTATAGGCAATTAGCAAAACACCCCCAATAAAGGAGTGGTTCTGCAGGTCGGGACCACAGACCACTTCTCAGTTCCTATTCTTCCTGGCTGATGTTTTGGTCACTTTTGAATGCTGGCGGTGCTTTTACTCTAGTGGTAGCATGAGATGGAGTCTACAACCCACACAAGTGGCTCAGGTAGTGCAGCTCATCCAGGATGGCACATCAATGCGAGCTGTGGCAAGAAGGTTTGCTGTGTCTGTCAGCGTAGTGTCCAGAGCATGGAGGCGCTACCAGGAGACAGGCCAGTACATCAGGAGACGTGGAGGAGGCCGTAGGAGGGCAACAACCCAGCAGCAGGACCGCTACCTCCGCCTTTGTGCAAGGAGGAGCAGGAGAAGCACTGCCAGAGCCCTGCAAAATGACCTCCAGCAGGCCACAAATGTGCATGTGTCTGCTCAAACGGTCAGAAACAGACTCCATGAGGGTGGTATGAGGGCCTGACGTCCACAGGTGGGGGTTGTGCTTACAGCCCAACACCGTGCAGGACGTTTGGCATTTGCCAGAGAACACCAAGATTGGCAAATTCGCCACTGGCGCCCTGTGCTCTTCACAGATGAAAGCAGGTTCACACTGAGCACGTGACAGACGTGACAGAGTCTGGAGACGCAGCCTGCAACATCCTCCAGCATGACCGGTTTGGCGGTGGGTCAGTCATGGTGTGGGGTGGCATTTCTTTGGGGGGCCGCACAGCCCTCCATGTGCTCGCCAGAGGTAGCCTGACTGCCATTAGGTACCGAGATGAGATCCTCAGACCCCTTGTGAGACCATATGCTGGTGCGGTTGGCCCTGGGTTCCTCCTAATGCAAGACAATGCTAGACCTCATGTGGCTGGAGTGTGTCAGCAGTTCCTGCAAGGGGAAGGCACTGATGCTATGGACTGGCCCGCCCGTTCCCCAGACCTGAATCCAATTGAGCACATCTGGGACATCATGTCTCGCTCCATCCACCAACGCCACGTTGCACCACACTGTCCAGGAGTTGGCGGATGCTTTAGTCCAGGTCTGGGAGGAGATCCCTCAGGAGACCATCCGCCACCTCATCAGGAGCATGCCCAGGCGTTGTAGGGAGTTCATACAGGCACGTGGAGGCCACACACACTACTGAGCCTCATTTTGACTTGTTTTAAGGACATTACATCAAAGTTGGATGAGCCTGTAGTGTGGTTTTCCACTTTAATTTTGAGTGTGACTCCAAATCCAGACCTCCATGGGTTGATAAATTGGATTTCCATTGATTATTTTTGTGTGATTTTGCTGTCAGCACATTCAACTATGTAAAGAAAAAAGTATTTAATAAGATTATTTCTTTCATTCAGATCTAGGATATGTTGTTTAAGTGTTCCCTTTATTTTTTTGAGCAGTATATATATATGTATATATATATATATTCTGTATGTTCCATAGATTGAAGCACAATCAACCCTTCACAATCAACATCAAAATAGTTAATCAAATATTTTCAAACAATGACATAGCATTTTTAAAGGGAAACTTCACAGCTAGACATAATTTGGGGTGTTTTTCCAGTCTCCCTACATAATTATGAATGATGAGAGGGCGTTTCAGCATTAATATGCACAATAGCTGTATTTTAGAATTCTCGTGCCGGGAGAGTTCTACCAATGATGTCATTGGTTGATTGAGCTTGCTGTCTGATCTAAACATTTATGGAGTCATGTTTTGTATCAATTTTTGTGGCCTTTGTGTTTCGCCGATCACGCGAGTAGATATGGTAGTCCTTCAATAGAGCAATTGGACTTTACTCAACGTGATTCCTATCTGCCAGGACATTGTAGGATATCTAGGTTGACTCATTTTCCCTGGCTTTGTAAAGACTACAGCCTGAAGGGAGCCATACTTCCTTGTTCCCACCCTCGAAGGCAGGCTTTTCAAAACGGGGATTAAAAGCTACCCATCCCATCAATTGCTGTAAACTTAAGAAATAAGTGCCATCGCAACACAAACAATGTGAAGAATGGACTTTGTCCTTCAGTTATTCAAATATTGACACCTTGTTAGTCAGGATCAACCTGACTGAATACAAGCGGCTGTGGGTCATACTCCACACTCATCCTCACACTCTCTGAATGTGGAAAATACCTTTGTCAGATATACACAATAACTGTAATGCCTCATCTTAGCATGTAAAGATTTGTGTTTGCTTTGTGTTGATAGTAAAGATAATAGGTAAAGAAAATGATAAAGGAGGGCAATTCCACGGAATGAGGCTGACTCATTTTTCACTTTAAAAGTACGCCAAACAAAAACCATTGATTGCAAGTTAAACAAATCATACAATTCTATGAACAAGGACTACTGTTAAGAATTTACACTGAAAGTTTAAAAAAACTAATTTATTCAAAAAACAGTGCAGATGTAAAGTTTGGTAACAGAATGACAGTGAAAGCTCCCTCAGTTTTCCAAAAACTCTTAAATATCTACTCTGAACTAGATGGTAACTTTACAAGTAAAGTTGTGGGGCTTGCTAAAGCTCTTTAAAATACTTTTTGTGGTAGCGGAAGAAGTTAAAAAAAGTTGTACTAATAATTATATTACTAGATTAGTGAAATCATTTCAAATGCCCATCCCTAGTCAGTAGTGTTCTTTAGTTTGTCAGTAGTAGAGGTCAGTAAACGTGTGGTTGTGGTTAGTAGTTGCAATTTGTAGTCAGTCGTTGTTTGGTTGTGGTCAGTAGTTGTGTGGTCACTAGGTGTGTGGTCACTAGGCGTGTGGTCACTAGTTAAAGTGATTTAATGTGTGGTCAGTAGTTGTGTGGTCAGCAGTTGTGTGGTTGTGGTCAGAAGTTGTGTGGTCAGCAGTTATGTGGTTGTGGTCAGTATTTGTCGTCAGTAGTTTTGGATAGTAGTTGTGTGGTCAATATTTGTGTGGTTGTGGTCGGTGGTTGTGGTGAAGAGTTGTGTGGTTAGTAGTTGTGTGCTTGTGGTCAGTAGTTGTGTGCTTGTTGTCAGTAGTTGTGTGCTTGTTGTCAGTAGTTGTGGTCAGTATGTGTGTGGTTTTGGCCAATAGTTGTGTGATTGTGGTCATTAATCGCGGTCGGTAGCTGTGGTCTGTGGTTGTGTTGTTATGGTAAGTAGTTGTGTGGTCAGTAGTTGCATTGTTGTGGTCAGTAGTTGTGCGGTTGTGGTCAGTAGTCGTGTGGTTGTGGTGAGTAATTGTAGACACTCTTCACCCTCGTCATAATTTTTGCCCTCTGCGTCTGAGTATCCATAGCAACAGCTCCGTTTGCGCTGCTCAATAATGACACAGAGAGCTGTTAGCTGACGTTACCTAGCCACGTTGTCCCTCTAAACTCCCACAAACAACTGTTACCTTTTTATTCCTAAATTTGCTCTATCCAATCAGAGGCATACAGCTCACTATTCTCTTTACAGACAGGCAAACTAGCCAGTTGAGGACGAAGCTAGTGAGCATTAGAAATCGACTCTTTATCATTCCAGGTCGTCCAGACAGGGGAAGCATTAGAAATCTTAGCGCTTTCTAAGGCTCCCATAGGCTCGAAGAAGGCGCCAGAACGTTGAATGATGACTCTGCAGTCCATGGCTGAAAAACAGTAGCGCATTTGGATAGTGGTCGATCTGAGAACAATGAGACGGGCGTGCGCATGCACGTGAAGAGTCCATTTTACATTTTCAGTCTTTGAACGAAAACAACGACTCCCGGTCGGAATGTTATCGCTATTTTACGAGAAAAATCGCATAAAAATTGATTTTAAACAGCGTTTGACATGCTTCGAAGTACGGTAATGGAATATTTTGATTTTTTTTGTCGCAATACGCGCCGGCGCGTCACCCTTCGTTACCCTTCGGATAGTGTCTTGAACGTACGAACAAAACGCCGCTATTTGGATATAACTATGGATTATTTGGAACCAAACCAACATTTGTTGTTGAAGTAGAAGTCCTGGGAGTGCATTCTGACGAAGAACAGCAAAGGTAATCCAATTTTTCTTATAGTAAATCTGAGTTTGGTGAGTACCAAACTTGGTGGGTGTCAAAATAGCTAGCCTGTGACGGCCGAGCTATCTACTCAGAATATTGCAAAATGTGCTTTCACCGAAAAGCTATTTTAAAATCGGACATAGCGTTTGCATAAGGAGTTCTGTATCTATAATTCTTAAAATAGTTATGTTTTTTGTGAACGTTTATCGTGAGTAATTTAGTAAATTCACCGGAAGTGTTCGGTGTGAATGCTAGTTCTGAACGTCACATGCTAATGTAAAAAGCTGGTTTTTGATATAAATATGAACTTGATTGAACAAAACATGCATGTATTGTATAACATAATGTCCTAGGAGTGTCATCTGATGAAGATCCTCAAAGGTTAGTGCTGCATTTAGCTGTGGTTTTGGTTTTTGTGACATTATATGCTAGCTTGAAAAATGGGTGTCTGATTATTTCTGGCTGGATACTCTCCTGACATAATCTAATGTTTTGCTTTCGTTGTAAAGCCTTTTTGAAATCGGACAGTGGTAGGCTACTAATGACCATCAGCAGCATCAGAGCTTGGAGAAGCCTAATAACGTGACTAAACGGTCACGTGGAATTTGACTGCCATCATGACTCGTGACCGCCGGTGTGGCAGTAATACGAACACCGTAACAGCCCTAGGATGCACCCTTGTGGGGCCCCCATGTTGCGGATCAGTGTGGAGGAGGTAATGTTGCCTACCTTCACCACCTGAAGATGGCCGGTCAGGAAGTTCAGGACCCAGTTGCATAGGGAGAAGTTCAGTCGCTGGGCGATGTGGCCTAAAACTCATATCTCAATTTTTTCCAAATGTATGGACAATATATATATAAATAAACAACTAAAAATCCCCTAAGGATCGGGCACTTAAAAAAAAATTGCCTACAAATGACATACCCAAATCTAACTGTCTGTAGCTTAGGACCTGAAGCAAGGATATGCATACTCTTGATACCATTTGAAAGGAAACACTTTGAAGTTTATGGAAATGTGAAATTAATGTAGGAGAATATAACACATTAGATCTGATCTTTGAAATGAAAAGGCCATAATGTATTATTCCAGCCCAGGCACAATTTAGATTTTGGCCACTAGATGACAGTAGTGTATGTGCAAAGTTTTAGACTTATCCAATGAACCATTGCATATCTGTTCAAAATGTTGTATCAAGACTGCCCAAATGTGCCTAATTGGTTTATTAATACATTTTCAAGTTCATAATTGTGCACTCTCCTCAAACAATAGAATTATATTATTTCACTGTAATAGCTACTGTAAATTGGACAGTGCAGTTAGATTAACAAGAATGTAAGCTTTCTGCCCATATCAGATATGTCTATGTCCTGGGAAATGTTCTTGTTACTTACAACCTCATGCTAATCACATTAGCCTATGTTAGCTCAACCGTCCTGCGGGGGGCAACACCGATCTCGTAGAGGTTAAAGGTAAAATACACTGCATTTCAAACAGTCAACAATAATCTAATGAATTCAGGGCTTGTGAAATTAAACCAAGGCCGTGAGCTTTGTTGTGAGTTTAAAGGGCACTATGATATTGAAGGCCAAGCTGTAGTCAATGAACAGCATCCTCACATATGCATTCCTTGTCCGGGTGGGTAAGAGCAGTGTACAGTGCAATAGCGACTGCGTTGTCCGTGGATTTGTCGAGCGGTAGACGAATTGGAGCGGGTTGAGTGTGTCTGTGAGGGAGGTGATGTGGTCTTTGACTAGCCTCGGAAAGCACTTCATGATGACAGAAGTGAGTTGTGCAAAGTTGATAGAGTTTTATCCAACATGATTCACAGCTTTAATGGCTGCCAAAGGTGCTTCCACCAAGTACGTTCAATAACTTTCTTTCACTTCGAAAAAAAATGTGGAGTAGGTTGTGTAGATCTAATTTAATCCCTTTTTAGATTAAATTTTAAGACAGCAAAATGTGAAAAAAAGTTCAAAAGGGTGTACTGTAGGCACTGTACACTTAACTGAGCAAAACAGGGCTGACTTTTTCTTGAGCAGATGGTCTGGGGGCCGGAACATAATTACAAATAATTTGTAGACTGCAAATTGGCCTGCAAGAAGCCCAAACAGTTATACTATTTGACTAAAACAAAATAATTTCAAGCCTTGCTTACATTTGTATATGATAACATCTCTTTATTATGCGTGGGAATACTTTGGAACAGATTTACTCATTTAAATCACTTGTAGCTGATTTAAAAAGCAGACTAACTCAATTGCCAGAGAGGAAGGAAAACGCTCAGGGAATTCACTATGAGGCCAATGTTGACTATAAAACAGTTAGTGTTTAATGTCTATGATAGGAGAAAACTGAGGACGGATCAAAAACATTGTAGCTACTCCACAATACTAACCTAATTGACAGCACCATGTTATGGGTATGCTTGTAATTGTTAAGGACTAGGGAGTTTTTCCAGGATAAATAATAAACGGAATGGAGCGAAGCACGGGCTAAATTCCAGAGTTAAACATGGTTCAATCTGCTTTCCACCAGCCACTGGGAGATGAACTCACCTTTCAGCTGGACAATAACCTAAAACACAAGGCCAAATCTACACTTGATACGCTTACCAACAAGACAGTGAATGTTCCAGAGTGGACGAGTTACAGTTTTGACTTAATCTGCTTAAATACCTATGGCAAGACCTGAAAATGGTTGTCAAGGAATGATGGACAACCAATTTGACAGAACTTGAAGAACTTTGAAAATAATAAATGGGAAAATGTTACAGGTGTGGAAAGCTCTTATAGACCTACCCAGAAAGACAGCTGTAATCACTGCCAAAAGGTGATTCTAACATGTATTATCTCAGGGGGATGAATACTTATCTAATTAAGTTAAAATGTTTGACAGAGTATTTTGTGTAGATCTTTGATAAAAAAAAAAAGACATTTTCATCCCATTTTGTAAAAAAAGTCAAGAGGTGTGAATACTTTCTGAAAGCACTGTATGCCTTAATTTCTCAAAAATAGACTCCTACCTTTCATTCAATACCGAATTTGACATGCTCCTATGAACTTCACATCTTAGTGCTCAAGTTCAAAGATCTGGCAGTTTCAGGTTTGCCTCAAAATCAACAGCTAGGTTTCCATCCAATTGGCGACAGATTTTCATGTGAATATTGAAAAAAATTGACTTGTTGCAAATGCGTGAGGACATAGTGCCCCTAAAAATAACTTTTGCGTTCAAATTCCCATTTACCGAATAAAAAATACAAGTTAAATGAGTTTTCATCGTATTTTCAACTCTACTGATGGTTTTGTCACAAAAATGTTTTGCGTTATATAGCGAATGTGCCCACTCTGGTGTTGGCACCTGCACTCTACCCAACAACTCGCAGATACAGCGCGGGTATAGCCTACATGATTATTATGGTCAAAATAGCAAGACTTTTTTTGATTTGTCAAACGGCAGCCAGGCATTGATCATCACGCCACCAGAATAAGACTGAATATTTATTGGAAAGGAGCATCAAGCTCATCCCCTTGCACTTTCATCATAATCTATTTAATCTGTAGCCTAATAAACTGCATGCTTTCCTGATGCGTAGTGGGAGGTCCACACGACATATCGTTTCCACTGCCAATTCTCGCATAATTAATATTGCAGACACAAAAAGATCAGACCTTCTAGCATTTTTAGACATTTTGAAGGTTTACCGACAAATTTGCTGTTTCCATCATGCCTGTCGTGACATTTTTTGTTATCCGACATGTACTTTACTTGCATAAACGGGTTGGATGGAAACCTGGTTACAAACACACTACATTCTTCAAACTGAACAAACATCCTGTATTGCACATGGGGGAAGAACATCGCTAATGCAAAACTAGCCTGGTTCCACACTATTGGCTATTTGCTGTAGCATATAGCCATTTATGATACATCATGATGATTGTTGTTTGGCATGACAATGAACCATAGAGTGCAATGAACGAACAAAGAGGCGTTGGCTAGCCACTAAAGCACAAACAGGCTGGACCACAAGGCTAGACCTAATGCAAAACCACAGGTATAGAATCACAACAGGAAGTTTCCCGCTGCGCAAAGTGAGTTTTCCTATTCTGGTCACCATGGTAACCGTGGGCAGTGCCAGGCCAAGGCCAGAGAATCCGGACAGTTTGACAACTGGACAGGACCGGGGGAACAACAGGAAACAGGAAAGGGACTTTGAATTGGAGGTTGAAAAGACTGGGACTCAACTGAACTGAGGAAGTGCAGAATTGGACTTGAAAACAATCAAAAGGCTACAGAAATACACATTAACAGCACACAAACCCATAGCAGAGATGTTTAAATCACTTCAAACTATATTTGGTCTTTAAACCCCTGTCTTCTGTGAATGGACATATCATCAATGCTGATCTATAGACGCATCTTTACGAGAAAGAAGTACCTTTTTTTCACACGACAATTCTGAAAGAGATTATATGTCTTTGAGATACCCTACCCCAAGGAAATCAGGAAATCTGTACAGTATAGATGCCATATCATCCAATAGACAGGGAGAAGTGTACATGAGGACATTAGCCCACATTAGTCCTCTCCGGTACGTACTCTCTCTCTCTCCACTCAGTGGTGAAGTAGAGTCCTACATCATGCAACAGAGCGCAGGAGGGATTTGTTTCTGTATTCATATTTCAGGATTTTACGACTAGCGTCAGACTCCGCAAAGCCCCTGCTAAGAGCTAAACTCTGAGGTGGTCCCCTTCTGTCTATAGCCCAGTATCATTCACATGCCGTCCGTTCGGTTTGGCAGAGAAAGCCAAATGGCAACCTATTCCCTATATATTGCACTATTTTTGACTAGAGCGAATAGGGCGGGAAGCCTATTCCCATTTGGGAAGCAGCGCTACAGTGCATTTTTTCTCCCTGGCTGGCCCTGCATTCAGACAGTCTTGCTAAGGCTCAGAGCTCTGGCTAATCTACACTGAGTGTACAAAACATTAAGGACACCTTCCTAATTGAGTTGCACTCCAATGCTTCCCACAGTTGTGCCAAGTTGGCTGGATGTCCTTTGGGTGGTGGACCATTCTTGATACAAAACGGGAAACTGTTGAGTGTGAAAAACGCTGCAGTTCTTGACACAAACCGGTGCACCTGGCACCTACTACTATACCCCGTCCAAAGGCACTTCAATATAATGTCTTGTCCATTCACCCTCTGAATGGTACACATACACAATCCATGTCTCGATTGTCTCACAGTTTATAAATCCTTCTTAACCTGCCTCCTCCCCTTAATCTACACTGATTTAAGTGGAATTAACAAGTGGCATCAATAAGAGATCATAGCTTTCACATGGTCAGTCTGTCATGGAAAGAGCAGGTGTCCTTACTGTTTTGTACACACAGTGCATGATCGTAACTGAAATTCTGACCAAAACAGAAAAATCTGTTGAGAGGGTAAATCATGAGCTAAATCTGTAAATCATCAGCTGAGTAAATCAGAATCTGTTGACGAGAGGTTGGATAAACCTTTGATTAAGTGTAGAGTGGCCAGTCAGTATGTTGGGTAACTGACTGGCCAGGCTACCTCCTCCACCCAAGTCTCTTCCCATAGCCACCCTGTCTCACATCTGGCAAACAAGGCTGCCTCCACCGTGGCCTATGGGTTAATGTTCCAGACCCGTGAGAAGCACAAAGCAGACGTCAATCTTTGTTTCCCCTAACTCAAACAGCCCATTCAGTGGATGTTTTTCTCCAATAGCTTCCTGTTTGGGCTTGTTAAGGCCCTCATTTCCCAGAAGGCCATAGGGGTGGTTGCTTTGGCCGCTTAACGGCAGGGTCAATCTAAGCTGAATATCTGAACCGTGGGATATTCCCCTTGGTGGGCTGGAACGACCGACAGGCCGGCCTGCCACATCCTGCTTTATCAAAGTGAGGAAGTGCAGTGAGCTGGGTGGAGCCCAGTAGCCTATATTCAGCATCCCCCTCCCTCCAGAGTCCAGACATCACCTTTCTCCACTCCACTCCATGACCCATCAACTGTATACCAACACATAACAGGGGTTGGGATTTGAGACCACATAAATATTTCATAATCACAGTAGGCCTAAGTTTCACCATTCAAGCTTGAACTGACAGCTTTTAGGCCTTTACAAATTCCCTGTTGTAGGAAACTTGAGATGTTCTTACATCAATCAATCAATCAAATGTATTTATAAAGCCCTTCTTACATCAGCTGATGTCACAAAGTGCTGTACAGAAACCCAGCCTAAAACCCCAAACAGCAAGCAATGCAGGTGTAGAAGCACGGTGGCTAGGAAATACTCCCTAGAAAGGCCGGAACCTAGGAAGAAACCTAGAGAGGAACCAGGCTATGAGAGGTGGCCAGTCCCCTTCTGGCTGTGCCGGGTGGAGATCATAACAGAACATGGTCAAGATGTTCAAATGTTCATAGATGACCAGCAGGGTCAAATAATAATAATAATAATAATAATAACAGGCCTAGTTGCCTACTGTATGTGACACGTCTTTGAGTAGCCTAATGTGTCTGTTTTTTTCCAGTTCATTGAGCACAGTTCCCCGAGGCTGTTGAATAATGATGATATCTGTGACTTCTAGAACAAGGTTCTGGTTACCCCGTTTCCCCCTTTAGGGAGCGATCAGGCAGATAAAAGCGATTTTAAACACAATTACCACTTCCACTAAAGACCAGTGAGCTCTAATGACAGACATTAACACCCACAGCCACGAGCTCTGGCCACTCAACCAAACCTACCTATTACCACACGGCCTAGGCCTATCCAGAGCCCCAAAAATCGCTCAAAACCACTCAAACATAACTGCTGAAAAGTGTTAAACGAAGCAGCGCAGTGTACTGTAATAACAGCGTAATACATTTTTTTTCCATCGGGTGGCTTGCTGATAGGTCATCATCTTTCAAAAGGTCAACTGGCCAAGGAACATCTGATAAAACACACGTGATAACAACTGACTCCAGTCCAAGCATAACAAGCTAAGACATTTCCACACTCTGGCACTGGTTGGATATAATTTTATACCGCAACCTCACACTGAACATAAACAGACAAGCCCAGTAAACTACCACACTCATAATACTCTAGCTCCTTTAACACAAATCTGATGTACTTCAGTTCAGCAGCAGGGGAAGCATTGCCACCCGACTTCTGAGATCAAACGATTCTTTCCCAGCACAGCTGGAATGTCAGAGATCAGGCGGACTCCAGCTGATCACTCTGTGCCAGACAGACCTGAGCAGAGCATTCCTGAAGGTAAGCATGACTGGACATGCCTGATCAGAGTTCTCTTCTGGAATCCTGCCTAGAGGGTGAGAGGAGGCCTTGGAGCAGAGGTGGGTCTCTGCCCACGACCCACTGCACTAGCTGCTCTCTCTAGCTACAGTACAAGCGCAAAATAGGCCAAGTATACAATCAACGCACATTCCAAGGGTGGAGCAGGAAATAGTTCATATACATTCCATGAGGGGTCTTGAAGATCACACAATCTTATCAACTGACATGAGACTTATCACCAATGTAACAACAGACAGGACAGAAGAGACGGGGGAAGATGCACTCAAAAGCTATTATGCTAAAGACACATGCTATTGTCCTTACCGTATAGGCGCCAATCCTGCAAATGCATAGGGTGAGATGCATGCACTCAGACATTGTCCACGGCTAAAGGCAAGTGCTTTCCTCAACAACTAACGAGTCACTGACAGCAACAGAGGACACAGTCAGAGAGGAAGACAGAACAGAGTGAGACAGAGCAGCAGCGGGGGGAAAGCGACAGGACTCTAGTCAAGAGTTATGATCCAACGAAGCCCATCGCCAGCTCTCAGCAACTTCATCTGGGAAGTAGAGGCGAGAGAGAGAGAGAGAGAGAGAGGAGAGAGAGAGAGAGACAGAAAATCTGTTCACACTAATTTCAATCAAACCACAGTTATGACACTGGTGATTCAGCAAACTATACAAGGCCTATGGCTGCTAGGCTATGTCTGATCTACAAAAGGTTAGACTAGCGGGTCACAGATAACTGGTCCCGTCAACTCAATGTCCAGTTTGAAGATTAACAGGTCTTCAGAATACAGTCACCAGTTTAAAAAAAATCCTTATAATACAGTCAACATGCGAAAAACATCTACCATCCACTGTCCTTCCAAACCCTGATTCCACTGAGCTACAGTAAGCTGGTAAAGTCTGTAAGGCCCTGCAGAGGAGTTTATTCGAAGCAGATCTGGAAAGGTACCTCTGTTTACCGTCTGTTCTCTCACAGTCTGTGTCACACTACTATCCTCAAAAACCTTCCCATACGAATGTGAACCAATAGGCTAGTCTTTCACTCCTGTCTTGGTAATGTTTTACAAACTGGTTTCCACACCTCTCACCAATACCCAATTTCTCAGAGTTCTTCGGGGACTCTTGGACTGCAAGCTAAACTGTTGGATGAAAGGAGGCAGAGGCACTTGAAAAGCCCAAGCTTCGTTATTATGAGGATATCTTACTAAGACTGACTTATGAAAAACAAGACACAAAAAGTACAGATACTCGAGTCAAAATTCACTAGTCAAGAAAGTTACTTATTTTTGTATTAGGTATGTATGCGCCTAGAAAAATCATTGAGAGGAAAGAGAGAGAGAGTGGAATGTTTGAGACTCTAGAACTGAACTGTGTTCACCTGTGGTTCTAAATCCCATCCAAAGAAAGAGAGTTGAAACTAAGACTTGTAGATCCAAAATGACCTCACTTCCGTAAGAGGATGTAGGCCTGGTTTATCCTCTGAGTAGGCAGCTGGAGATAATGTAGCCTTCTGTACACAGACGTATTTTTATATAATAATGAGGATAATAATGATGATACAGGGTGACTAATTCCCCACATGCTAGCACTACCAGACCCAAACAGTATATTCAGATAATAACCTACATAAATGTAATCTAAATGACATCTAAATAGGCTATATGGGCGATTCCCCGCCAGCGTAAGCTAAAAATTTAATGATCTGTGAACGCTACATGGTACAGATGACAATTGTGTCGTTATACTTCTTATGGCATGCTTTAAAATAAGGACTACGTTCAGATTCTGAAATATAACTTCTCACATTCATTTATTTAAGATGAAATATATTATTATTAAAAGCTCAAAAGTACCCTTTTTGATATTGCTTATTTTCTGACATATTGCTAAGGACAATATAAAATGATTTGTGATACAACATCCTGCCTCCCAATGGAGTTTCAACGTGAGAATAGCTTACGCTGGCGTGGAAATCGCCCATGTGACTCTGATCTAGGCTGTGATTGGCCTTTCGACCAATCAGCTCAGAAAAAGATCTGCTGTGAAAAGATCTGAGGTAACTGGTCAAAAGACCAATTAGTTGGAAAAAAAGATCAGTATTGCGCTGCTGGTGTGAACGCAGCCTTTGTGATATCGCTGATCTTTCCCAAGATCCGGGTAACAAAACTAGGCTGGCTGCAAGCATGAAGTGCGGCCATGACGTCAACTGAACTGTGTGGATATTTCGTCCTATTGCCCTGCTCAGTCATGCAGGCATTGTTGGACATTCAAATCTCTTCAGTGATCAAAGGTCACCATCTGATCATCTGCGTTAAACAGGTGGGGCTGCATCCCAAATAGCATGCTATTCCCTATAAAGTGCGCTACTTTTGACCAGGGCTCATAGGACTCTGGTCAAAAGTAGTGCACTATATACCTTCCTTGACACGAAACAACAGCCTCTTTCATGGAGGTGACCTGTTCCTTCTGTGAGGTAAGGGCAGATTCGTGCTATTAAAAAAAAAATAATGAATTTGACAATGTCAGGCCAAATCCAGAAATGAATCCGTGTCCATAATACAACAATTGAAAGGACTGTAGTGATGGGAAAAGACAGAAGTTGTAAAATGTGAAAAACATAACAATAACGATAAAAGAAGCGCCCACCCTCTCCTCCACCTCACACAGTGGAGGAAGCCAAGCTCTCTGAAAAAACACAACTGGCAGTTAAAAAAAACACTCGTCTCCGTGCCAACCGTTAAGGGCAACGGGTCCACCCATTCCATGTAAGCTGAAAATCTCCCGTGGATGTTTTTTTCTTCCATCAAAACAGCTGTGATGCACTGCAGGGCTCCAATAATGTTTTTCCGTAACAAATTCTATGGAAAATTGTAATCCTTGAGGTTAAGTAGAGAGTGGACTGGAGAGTGAGTAGCTAATCTTTCATTTAACTGTTTATTGCCTGTGATCCAGTCGAGTGGGGTTCCTCTCCATGCACAGTAATATCCAACTCCTCTGTATGCTTGGGGAATTTCCAGGATAAAAAGAAAAGGGAATGTAGCTAAGGTGGGGGCGGGGGTACTTATCTAATCAAAACATAGTAGGGTATTATTTTTCATTAGTTACAATTTTTTTATTACATTTTTCCTTCCACTTTGACATTAGAGCATTTTGTGTACATTTCTTGACAAAACAATTTTACAATTGAATCCATTTTAACCCCAAAATGTGGAAAAAGTCACTGTATCTTTAAGATATTTCTAATTTCTCGCGTCATAAGGAAGGAGGATAAGGAAAGTTCACAGAAGTAACAAGAAAAAGTAGACTTATCAGTTAGTTAGTGTTTTTACTGATATCAATTTTGTTGATCAATTCTTAAGGGATTACAACTCGAAATTCCGTTAACAAAATTGGTAACAGAATTTCAGAAAATTCATTGGCTACAATGGGAAATTAAAGTAGTTACAAACCACAGTTGGGTTCATAAGTTTGGACAGCACAATACTATACAGTACAGCACAGTAGAACACAGTAGAGTGCAGTAGAGAAAAGTAGGTAAGTATAGTTCTGTACAGTACTATACACAGAGTAGAGTACTGAACTATATTCTACTGCACTGAACTCTACTGTTGGGCTGAGCGATATTTTGAATGAAGCTGATTAATTCCTATTTATGTTCTTGTGCGATATTCCAAATGCCTGTATCGCAGAATCAAGTTTTTTTTTGTAAATTTCGTTTTTATGACCGTTCATTTCCACTTGTTCTCATGTCGTCTTTTTGGTCTCGTCTGCTCCTTCTGTGTTGGGCACCTTCCCATTTACACCCGAGATCTGTATATAATGACGAGATTCTCATGTCTCCACCCTAACAATGGGAGTCGTTGTCCCAAAGGCGGGAAGGCAGGCGACAAGCTTTGGTTCAAAATAAGAGCATAGGGCTAATCTTGGACAAATTTTTGTACCCATTTTTGGGAGAGTGAATCTTCTCGCTTCGCCTCTTTCTCCCAAGCCCCTCCCTCTACCACTCACAACAACAAAGATGAGAGATCACGTCTTCCTCTCTGACAAACAGTTTCAACTCGCAATTTGGACACCAAATATAGACACCGAAACACGGAGACATTATTTTACTGTAATAGAGGAGAAGTTAACCTTTCGAACCATACCTTGTATATGCTTCAACTCCTCAAATGTCAATCATAACAGACAATAATAAAACGGATGTACCATTCCGGAAAATTAACGCTCAGTTTGTTGCGCGCACATTACGTTACCACGTATCGCTAGTAGCATTTTAGTCTTATGGTTGTGGAAGGCATATATTTCAGCCTAGGTATAATTTCAAACTCTGAATTCATTCGATTATTGCTGTTTAAAATGCAGTATATTTGACTTTTAAATTGTACAAAGTTTATTTAGATCATTCTAATTTGTTTTAATCGAGATATATCTCAATCGCCCAAAGGTTAGGGGAAAAAAATGGAGATATCAAATCAAATGTATTTATATAGTCCTTCTTACATCAGCTGATATCTCAAAGTGCTGTACAGAAACCCAACCTAAAACCCCAAACAGCAAGTAATGCAGGTGTAGAAGCACGGTGGCTAGGAAAAACTCAGATATGAGTTTTAGGCCATATCGCCCAGCCCTGCTCTACTGTAGTGTACTCTAGTATACTCTACTGAACTCAACTTTACTGTTATGTGCTATACTCTACTTAGCTGTGCTTTGATGTCCAAAGTTGTGAAAGAGATGTCTATGATTGGTTCAGATTTGTTCCGGAGCAACCAAATGTGGTCTTGCTTGGGGGCAAATAATAGCCAGCGTGTAGAATAATACCTCAAATATGCAAAGGTGGATATTGCATATTTATACATTTGTGTACCTATTTAGGATTCATCACCATAACTATAATTATGCATTTCTGTGTTGTACAGATCAGGCGTTACAGGGTGTAAATCCAGTACACTTACTGTAGTTCAATAATCTAAATACATTTTGTCAGTGTCATGTCATAGCTGACACCCCATTCTTTCTGCAGACATCGCTGAATCTTAATTCGTTACAGATTTTTAACAGAGTTTTTGGGAAAAAAAAAAAAAAGAGGGAGATTTTACCAAAATTTTGTTTGCAGCTGAACAATTCTTCCAGTAAATGTGTTCTTGTAAAATGCTTAGTGTGAAATTGTTAAAAGTAGTCCTTGTGCATAGAGCTGTATGGTTTGTTAAACTGTCAAATCAATGTTTTTTGTTTGGCATACATTTTAAGTGAACGTGGAATTGCCAATACCACAACACCAAAGACAAAACCTCATCATCTGTAAAAGTAATAAGAGAAGGGCTTCTGCCAATGGCCCTGCAAGTTACACAATCAAATGAGAAAGGAGAACACCTAAGATACCTATTCTGTTTAGTTGTCAGGCCTACCTAAACAATCCCTTTTTTCTAAGCTTGTCACCTGCCTTCCCGCCTTTGGGACAACGACTCCCATTGGGGCGGTGCACACAGGACAAAAGGAGCAAAAGAGACGAGACCAAAAATACAACATGAGAACAAGCGGACATAAACGCATATAAAAAAAAACATTAGGATTAATCAAATTAATTCGACATATCGCTCAGCCCTAGTTCCTTACTAATCACTGACCTTAAATTCATCAATCAAGTAAAAGGGAGGAGCGAAAACTTGCAGACACTCTGCCATCCATGGAACGAGTTTGGCACGTGTTGTAGACCATACTATTTACTAGTGATGCTCCGATATTACATTTTTGGCCGATACCGATATCCGATATTTTCTTTGCCAAAAAAAACCCGATACCGATAACCGATATTTATCGTTTTTGCGGCCTTTTAAGCATTCGAGCACAGTTAAATAGTTAACACACACACACAGCGGCCTAAGGCACTGCATCTCAGTGCAAGAGGCGTCACCACAGTCCCTGGTTCGAATCCATGCTGTATCACATCCAGCCGTGATTGGGAGTCCCATAGGGCAGCGCACAATTGGCCCAGCGTCGTCTGGGTTTGGCAGGGGTAGGCCGTCATTGTAAATAAAAATGTGTTCTTAACTGACTTGCCTAGTTAAATAAAGGTTAAATTAAAAAAATATCTACCTCAATTACCTGGTACCCCTGCACATCGACATGGTACTGTTACACCTTGTATATAGCAAAGTTATTGTTACTCATTGTGTGTCTATTATTACTTTACTTTTTTGCTTTTCTATTATTTCTCCCCAAAAAGAAATTCTCTGCATTGTTGGGAAGGGCCCGTAAGTAAAAATATGACTGTTAGTCCACACCTGTTGCTTACTGGATTTGATTTTACTGCAAGCTCATTATCTTTCTCCCTCCCTTGGTTGGTTTGAAGCCAACATTTGCAGTGCTATTTTCAGCCTTGTTAGTTCTTCAGGAAGAGCTCCATCCTACGACAACTTCTTATCAGCTCCTCCCATGGGAGAAAACACAAGGACCTTTACAGTTCAAGGGACAACAAGCTAATGAATGGCATGATTCTGCATTCATGCAGGAGTACTGAACTTCGTGGCTATGCCTGTAAACTAAAAAGACAGTCATACTGGCAGACAGGTCAAAAGCATTAGCCATATAGCCCCTAAACACAAACAAGGCTGGTAAAGACAGCCCCCTCGTACCCCTTGACTTGTTCCACATTTTGTTGGGTTACAGCCTGAATTTAAAATGGATTACATTTAGATTTGTCACTGGCCTACACACAATACTCCAGAATGTCAAAGTGGAATTACGTTTTTCAAAAATGTTACAAATAAAAAATGTTAAGTTTAAATGTATTGAGTCAATAAGTATTCAACTCCTTTGTTATGACAAGTCTACATTAGTTCAGGAATAAAAATGTACTTAACAATTCACATATTGAGTTGCAATAATTGTGTTTAACATTATTTTTGAATGACTACCTCATCTCTGTACACATACAACTGTCTGTAAGGTCCCTCAGTCAAGTAGTGAATTTCAAACACAGATTCAACAGCAAACACCAGAGGTTTTACAATGCCTCAAAGAAAGGCACCTATAGGTAGATGAGAAAATGTAAAAGCTGACATTGAATATAAAAATGTTTAAAAAAAATTGTACAACATCCTGTTTGCAACAAGGCACTAAAGCAATACTACAAAAAATGTGGCAAATTAATTAAGCTTCGGTCCTGAATAGAAAGTGTTTTGTTTGTCACAAATCCAATACAACCCATTATTGAGTACCACTCTCCATATTGTCAAGCCTAGTAATGACTGCATCATGTTATGGGTATTCTTGTAATCGTTAAGGACTGGGGAGTTTTTTAGGATAAAAAAGAAACAGAATGGAGCTAAGCACAGGGAAACCAGAATAGAAAGAGGAGTAGGAGGCCCTGGTGCACAACTGATCAAGAAGACAAGTACATTAGAGTGTCTATTTTGAGAAAAAGACGCCTCACACAACGTCAACAGTGAAGAGGCGACTCCGGGATGCTGGCCTTTTAGGCAGAGTTGAAAAGAAAAAGCCATATCTCAGACTGGCCAATAAAAATAAAAAATTAAGATGGGCAAAAGAACAGACACTGGACAGAGGAACTCTGCCTAGGCCAGCATCCCAGAGTCGCCTATTCTTCACTGTTGACGTTGAGACTGGTGTTTTGCGGGTACTATTTAATGAAGCTGCCAGTTGAGGACTTGTGAGGCGTCTGTTTCTCAAACTAGACACTAATGTACTTGTCCTCTTGCTCAGTTGTGCACCGGGGCCTCCCACTCCTCTTTCTATTCTGGTTAGAGATAGTTTGCGCTGTTCTGTGAAGGGAGTAGTACACAGCGTTGTACCAGAGCTTCAGTTTCTTGGCAATTTCTTCCATGGAATAGCCTTCATTTCTCAGAACAAGAATAGACTGACGAGTTTCTAAATAAAGGTTTTTGTTTTTGCCCATTTTGAGCCTGTAATTGAACCCACAAATGCTGATGCTCCAGATTCTCAACTAGTCTAAAGGCAAGTTTTATTGCTTCTTTAAATCAGAACAACAGTTTTCAGTTGTGCTAACATAATTGCAAAACCGTATTCTAATGATCAGTTAGCCTTTTTAAAATGATAAACTTGGGTTAGCGAACACAACGTGCCATTGGAACACAGGAGTGATGGTTGCTGATAATGGTCCTCTGTACGCCTATGTATATATTACATTAAAAAATTGCATTTTCCAGCTACAATAGTCATTTACAACATGAACAACGTCTACACTGTACTTCTGATCATTTTAATGTTATTTTAATGGACAAAAAAAGTGCTTTTCTTTCAAAAACAAGAACATTTCTAAGTGACACCAAACTTTTGAACAGTAGTGTACATACATACATACATACATACATACATACATACATACATACATACATACATACATACATAGGATGAAGGCCATATAATGTGATAAAAAAAATATTAGAATGAGATCAAGCTTTAAACAGCTGGCCTAATAGCCATTATGACTAGGCTACCGACTTTCTGACTAGGCTACTAGCCTATTATGACTAAAACTACAGGCAGTCCAAGATTGTTTGTTGGCCCAGCTTTAATGGTTGCAATTTTTGTTGGTGTAAAATGGTCAATAAACTAGTGCTCCTCCAAGCAGATCAGATCGATAGACTGACCCCAAAATCCTTTATACGGTGTTCAATTAATCAATTATAAAAACACCAAAATTGGCTAATTGTCTGAAGTTAAGGTAAACTAAAGCCACACATGGCAGCATGAAAAGCAAAGGAAAATACCATACCAGATAATCCATGAAATACTTCAGCTTGACGTGCTCTTCAAAAAGACAAATTTCAATTACGAAGTTGGTTGGGGTCGGCGTATTCCAGGTAAAATGGATGCATTCAAATCTTGATTTGGTGTAAACTATTTTGCCTTTGTATTCCCCACCTTGGCCAAAAACAGCAATATAATCAATGTGTGCAGAGCGTGTTGGTTTCGACGCGTTGAAACTCTGTGGGTTATGCAATTACTATTGTCTTATAGTCTAGCTAACATAAATCTAAACATGATATTCTATGCACGGCCTTATTTTCATCTGGCTTTGTTTTTGTCCTTATTCCCTAGCAAGAATCCGAGTTTAGGCTGTACAGGATATGTTGCAGGAAGTATGGATAGTTTTTTCAAGGTCTTCACTAGTTACCACAGACACAAAGTCGTAATTATGGCTAAACCCCGCCCATTTCTATAATTTATCTTCTTAAAATCTTATTTTAAACCTAACATTAACCACACTGCTAATCTTATTCCTAACACTACCCTTATATTGAGACCAAAAATCACATTTGTGCTTTCATGATTTTTTACGATATAGCCGTTTTTACTTTGTGGCTGTGGTAACTAGTGATAGCCCTTTTTCAGGCGTAGCATTATGAAAGATATTCGAGCGAAACGGTGATATCCGGCTATAGTCTTAATTTGGTTATACCTGACTATATGATATATCGCAGACATTTCAAACCCTATACATCAAAATAAATTCAATTATGTTGATGCTATACTATCGATTAAAGTAGGATGGGTTAAAATCAAAACCTCAACCACCGTTTTGAAACTTGGTCGAAACCCGGAAACGTACTTAGGTTGGTTTTCTTGGATTTTATGACCTCCCCCACTCGTCATTAGACGTCACGTGACCTGTGTACAGGATTTGCTTCATGTACTTGAACGATTAAACATTTTTGCAAGGCTGTCCCATTTGCTACACTAAACCAGTCACCATCGTTACGTCTGGGTTTTATTATTTGAAAAACATGACAATTTACTGTATCTTCAAAGTAGGAGAATTTCCTCCCTCCTCCAATAATGTGTGTATCTTGACCTCTAGTGGTTTATACGTGACGATACAAGTTGTGCTTGGGGCACTCTTCACAATGTTAACATCAGCAAACCGCTCGACCACATGACGAGATACAGGTGGTTTACGGTTGTGAGGCAGGTTGGATGTAGAGTCAAATTCTCTAGAGAAATGAACATTGCATTCTCTGGCAACAGCTCTGATGGACATTCCTGCAGTCAGCACACCCATTGCACACTTTTTGATATGCCACACCTGTCAGGTGGATGGATTATCTTGATAAAGGAGAAATGCTCACTAACAGGCATGTAAACAAATGTGTGTGCAACATTTAAGAGAATTAAGCTTTTTGTGCGTATGGAACATTTCTGGAATCTTTTATTTCAGCTCATGAAACATGGGACCAACACTTTACATGTTGCGTATTTATTTTTGTTCAGTATAATTTACAAATGAAGCAATTTTCATTAGTGAGTCTGCCAGATCAGAGGCAGCAGATAGATCACCAGGGATGTTATCTTGATAAGTGCATGAATTGGACCATTTTCCTGTCCTCCTAACCATTGAAAATGTAATGAGTACTTTTGGGTGTCAGGGAAAATGTATGGAGTAAAAAGTACAATATTTTCTTTTGGAATGTAGTGGAGTAAAAGTTGTCAAACATATAAATAGTAAAGTACAGATACCCTCAAAAACGACTTAAATGGTACCCCTCAGAGCCTGGTTCCTCTCTAGGTTTGTTCCTAGGTTCCTTCCTTTCTAGGGAGTTTTTCCTAGCCACTGTGCTTCTACATCTGTATTGCTTTCTGTTTGGGGTTTTAGGCTGGGTTTCTCTATAAGCACTTTGTGACATCTGCTGATGTAAAAATTGCTTTATAAACTGGATGGTTCGAGCCCTGAATGCTGATTGGCTGACAGCCACGGTATATCAGACCATATACCACGGGTATGACAAAACCTTTATTTTGACTTCTGTAATTACATTGGTAAGCAGTTTGTAATAGCAATGAATCAAATCAAATTGTATTTGTCACATGAGCCGAATAAAACAAGTGTAGACCGGCAGGTAACGTAGCCTAGTGGTTAGAGCGTTTGGACAGTAACTGAAAGGTTGCTAGATAGAATTCATGAGCTGACAAGGTAAAAATCTATTGTTCTGCCCCTGAACAAGGCAGTTAACCCACTGTTCCTAGGCTGTCATTGTAAATAATAATTTGTTCTTAACTGACTTGCCTAGTTAAATAAAGGTTTTTACCGTGAAATGCTTAATTACAAGCCCTTAACCAACAATGCAGTTCAAGAAATAGAGTTAATAAAATATTTACTAAATAAACTCAAGCAAAAACAAAAATAAAAAGTAATAAAATACCAATAAGGAGGCTATATAAAGGGGTTACCGGTACATGTGCTGGGGTGCCCATTTGATTAATTGTTCAGCAACCTTATGGCTTAGGGGTAGAAGCTGTTAAGGATCCTTTTGGACCTAGACTTGGCGCCCCGGTACCGCTTGCCGTGCGGTAGCAGAGAAAAATCTATGACTTGGGTGACTGGAGTTTTTGACAATTTTTTGGGAATTCCTCTGACACCGCCTAGTATATATGTACTGGGCCGTACACACTGCCCTCTGTAAGGCCGTCAGATGCCGAGCTGTTGCCATACATGACGGTGATGCAAGCGGTCAAGATGCTCTCGATGGTACAGCTGTAGAACTTTTTGAGGATCTGGAGACCCATGGGGGTTTGTGGTATATGGCCAATATACCGCGGCTAAGGGCTGTATCCAGGCACTCCACGTTGCGTCATACATAAGAACAGCACTTAGCCGTGGTATACACCACATCCCCTCGTGCGTTATTGCTTAATTATAAATACATTTGATTTGACATATTTTAACTTAAGTACTTTACACTCCTGCATTGTAGCCTAATGAAAAATATACAATATATAAACGATGAATATGAGGTGTACCTTATGGGATAACATAGCACAGATAACAGAGAAACAATCAATGTTAGGCCACACTTCACAGACCTATGTTACATTATCACACAGCCGTGGTATAATTTCAGGTTTTGATTATTCTTGGTTAATTTGAATGATATAACAAATATGGGGACAGTGAAAATCCCGCAGTAGCGGCTACCTAGATGTTGCAAATGCCCAAAACTTCTCAAAACAGTAAAACAGACAGACTCCAGTTGCATGAAATTGTAACGTTTATTTTGCCAAAGTCCCAATGCACACTGCATGCATAGTGCAGTAATAATAATTATAGCGACGTTATAACAGTATTGGAACATTGTAACAATACGGCAACTTGACCAAATCTGTTTGTGACTGCTGCTGTGTTGCCTATTGAATGCATAGACATTAAAACCAGGTTGAACGTAACCTAGAACTAGCTCCACCCTCGACTATTCAGGCTTATTACGTGTGAGGACTAGTCCTGTTACGAGCCTGAAGCATCTGGAATAGGACTTTCTCCCTCCTACCTATTCATGAAGAAAAATATGGCATTGTTCTTTGCCTTTTACGCATGAATTTACAGACTACAGACGCATGCTTTACAACTCGAAACTTATTTTCGGACGAGATTCTTCTACAGCGCATTGCAAAGGACTAAAACTAAAAACTAAAGAGGTTGGTGCTGAATACAAAGTGATACGGTGATCCCATGTTTCGCTCGCATGACTAATTAATATCAGTACTCAGTCTCGCGCGCTCCTATTTTTTTTATATAAACTATGGCGTTTAGAGCGAGAGCGTTGTACGACTTTAGTTCCGAAAATCCAGGAGAGATATCGATTACTGAGAACGAAGTTGTTACTTTGTACAGCGAACAAGATGTCGAGGGATGGTTAGAGGGAACTAACAGCAGAGGGGAGACTGGTCTTTTTCCAGCCTCATATGTGGAGATTCTCACAAATGATTCATCTGACATCTCCTCCAACAACAATGGCATGTCGGCAGATCATGGTCAAGCCGAGTTGCCATCAAGTGGATATGATTCATCATACCATTCCCAGTCCCACTCTCGTGCTGAGAGCGTTACAGTCCCGAACCCCACCCACTCTGCGTATCCCGTGCAAACTCCACAGCACCACAGTTACCCGACCAGTCAAGGTAGTGATGACGACTGGGATGATGACTGGGATGACAGCTCGACTGTGGCGGATGAGCCTGGAACGATACATGACAATGATGGCACTTCTTCCACAGCATACACGGTCACTACCACTTTGCCTGAGAGACGTAGCAGTGCCCAAGCCAAAAGTTCAGCCACAGTGGGTAAAAACCTCAACAGGTTTTCAACCTTTGTGAAATCTGGCGGAGAAGCTTTTGTGTTGGGCGAGGCGGCTGCCTTCGTCAAGGACGGGGACAAGATCTGTGTTGTCATGGGCCGGTATGGGCCCGAGTGGCAAGAAGACCCATATCCATTCGCCTGCTCCATCGATGACCCGACCAAACAGACTAAATTCAAAGGCATGAAGAGTTACATGTCATACAGACTGACTCCCTCTCATACCCAGAGCCAGGTGAATAGAAGGTACAAGCACTTTGACTGGCTCTATGCCCGCCTAGTCGAACGATTCCCTGTCATATCAGTCCCCCATCTGCCCGAGAAACAGGCCACGGGGCGCTTCGAACAGGACTTTGTCTCCAAGCGCAGAAAAGGTTTAATATGGTGGATGAACCACATGACGAGCCATCCTGTCCTGGCCAGGTGTGACGTCTTCCAGCACTTCCTCACCTGCCCCAGCACAGACGAGAAGACGTGGAAGATGGGCAAGCGAAAGGCAGAGAAGGATGAGTTGACTGGAGCTAACTTCTTCCTGACCATCTCCACCCCGGCGGTTCCACTGGACCTACAGGAGGTGGAGAGCAAAATAGACGGTTTCAAAGCCTTCACTAAGAAGATGGATGAGAATTGTCTGTTAGTCAACGCTACCATCAACGAGTTCGCCAGGAAGCAGATCACCGGCTTTAAGAAAGAGTATCAGAAAGTGGGCCAGTCCTTCAAACTGCTGGGCCAAGCCTTTGAGATGGACCAACAGGCCTATTCTGTAGGACTGAACCGTGCCATCGCATTCACAGGAGAGGCCTACGAGGTTATAGGAGACTACTTTGCTGAGCAGCCCAGACAGGATTTGGACCCCATATCGGACCTGCTGGACCTGTACAAGGGACACCTGGCCAACTACCCTGATATCATACATGTGCAGAAAGGTACAGTATGGTGTCACAGCTGTCTCTGGTCTATGCCATAGAAATGCCATAGTCCATAGACCAGTCGAAGCCCCTCTGACCATGGCCATTTGAGTGTAACCTCATAGGTATTTGATTTCTATGGTCACTACCCTCATAGGGGTCATGTCATGCAGATGTTATGTTAATGATGAACAAAAACAAATGTTGCCTTGGCATTCCATGAAATCCCTTGCATCAAAATCCTTTATGTTTTTAATGTTACTTCAGTTCATGTAACATTTATTTAACCTTTATTTAACTAGGCAAGTCAGTTAAGAACAAATTCTTATTTACAATGACGGCCTGCCCCGGCCAAACCCTCCCCTAACCCGGACGACACTGGGCCAATTGTGCGCCGCCCTATGGGACTCCTGATCACGGCCAGTTGTGATACAGCCCGGGATTGAACCAGGGTCTGTAGTGACGCATCTACCACTGCAATGCAGTGCCTTAGACTGCTGCACCACTCGGGAGTTTGATGCACATATGTTTTGTATTATGTTAAACTTTTGTGCGTGCTGGCAAAAGTTTGCCGTTACAGTTTATGCTGTTGAGTAATGCACTCGAACATGACTGGAAGGCATGATATTTAATTACCTCTCCTTGCAGAAATGTTGTCTCACACCCACTCAAGAGAGTGAGATCAGAGGTTGGGGCTTTGGCACATAAACCTCTGACATCTGCCAAATGCTGAAGTAACTAACTTTTTGAATAGAACTCTGATAAAGGAGCCTACAATCACAGCGCAGGGCTCGAAGACACTGCAGATAGGCCTAGTCTTCAAGGAAGGAAGCATGGTTCGACGGAACTCTCTCGTTCTCGTTTTACCAAGTAAGACAACATTCTCTGATTTGTCACTTTGATTTATCACACAGTAGGTACATAAGTATGGGGAACTGTTTGTTACATGCTATGCAGTCCAAGTTCAATTGAGACATTGAAGGTTAGGTTATCCTACATCTGAATAGAATGAGAAGGAGGAGATTCCGGGGCCCCTTGTCCGGCGTTGCCCTGGGAATGTTGGAATGCGGAATGGAAGCAGCCTCAGGATTAAATTATTTTCCTCTCCAAGGGTGGGGATCTGGGGAGCTGCTCCACAATATGCCTGGACAAATTTATTCCCACTGGCACCGGTGAAACAGTTCAGCTTATTGGTGCTTTGGTACTGTAATCGCATGCAGAGCTGAAAATAACCAAGTTAATTTCATATCACTAGTATATTTATTAATCCAAGTTTGTGTGGGAGCCTGCCTGCGTGAGTGTGACGTGTGTGGTATTTATATTCCCCAGATAAGAGTCTATTCTAATGGCTGTAGAGAAAGTTATTTCAGTAAGGCAGCGGCCAAGTCTTAAGTCAGATCTTCCGTTTACACATTCAGAGCTCAAGTATGTGTCCTTCACTGCAACATTTTTATGGTTCATATCTCATTACAACTTGTAAAACTATCGCTGTCTTTAGCTATTCACTTCGAAAAAGGTTGCTCAGTGTTTGTGGCCTTGGAGAACCTCTTAGCCTGAATACTCCAGTGCAATAAGTTGTAAATTAGACCGACTGCTTTTTGTTAGAAGATTATAACTCTGTGTGAGTGGGACAATAGAGCATTGGCTTCAGTCTACTACTCTATGGCCAGAAAGGGCATGAAACTATGGTCAACTCTTTTCCCTGAGTCATGTTAAAACTTTTCAGAGACAGATTTAGGATTCAACTAGAGTTTGCATGACTAAAGATAACCTTTTTCCTTTTCACCACTTAAAGGAATAGCTTTGATACCCTTCTCTCGAAACCCTTTCCATGCCCCCTTTCCCACCCATGTTTTTCCCCTCTCCCTCTCCGCCACCTCTCTCCTCAGGTGCCCTTACCAAAGTGAAGGAGTGCCAGAAACAGGAAGGGGAGGGATCAACCATCAACGAGCGCTGTAACATCATTTCCTGCGCCACGCTGGCTGAGATCCAGCACTTCCACCGTACGCGCGTACGTGACTTCAAGAGCCAGATGCAACACCACCTCCAGCAGCAGATCAGCTTCTTCCAGAAGATCACTGGGAAGCTAGAGGAGGCACTGCAGAAGTACGACGAATATATAATATAAGGGCCTGAAGAAAGGAGGGTGGCTACAGAGGGATGGAGAGAGGATGGTGGGGACAGAGAGAGAGAGAGAGGGGGACAGGCAGAGGGGGACTTAGAGAGGGAGAGAAAGAAAGATGGATAGAGATGATAAATAAAGTGCCCAGAGGAGATGGGGCACTTGAATGACTTGTTCAGTTCTCCATGACCAGATTATTCATCCATTCTACAGTCGGAAGTGAGTGGATCTATGCAGGTGACGCAGTGACGGATGGGAAAATGGGGGAGAAAGATACTGAAGATACTCCTTCATTGACGTTGTTTTCCGCAAAACTTGATCATGTAGTCTAGCTTGACAGGATATGTTAAGTCATCACATATAAGAAGTGTCACTTCAGAAATGAGTGGGATGTCTTCCATAAGGAACTGTATAGAATTGCAAAGAAATCTCTTAAAAGACATGTTTAACCTGTTGCATTGAATCCCCCTCATTTGCCTTTTTCTTTGAAGAAATATAACAATTTCAGTTTCATGGCAAATATGAATGACATGTCTCTTTGTGTGTGTGTGTGTGTGTGTGTATATGTGTGTCTATATGTGTGTGTGTATGTGTGTGTGTCTGTACATGTGTCTTATCATAGAGGGGGCAACCAAGGGGGGATTGGTATTTCAATATTCTGTTGTAGTTTCTGAACCTCATTATTTGAGACCTCCCAGAGAGCTCTGTGCCAGGAACAAGCTTTAAGATTGTAGAACACTGGAGGAGAACAGAACACCTGATTTTCCATTCCTTCTTATTGTTCCCAATGGAGAGGGAGGAGGGAGGCACAAATAACTCAGCCAGAATAATACTGCAAATGATGTCTCTGTGGGATTCCCTGATGTCGAAGGACATTGTTGAAATTAAATCCTTCCTCCTACACATGTACTGTATGTGAATTTGACGATTGAAGGACCATTGATTGGTATCCTCCCAAAACACAGTTGTTCGATGACAGCCAAAAGTCTAATGTATGTAAGTTATTTTACCAGGTTGATTAGGGTAGTGCTAGATGACTTGGCACACATCGCCCCTGAACAGCCTAATACATGTAGAAGGGACCTTTATCACAGTATATTCACTTGATCACACAAGGAACACTGTGTAGTCCTTTTTCTTATGTTTGCCTGGTCTACATTCAGCGGACAGCATGGCTGCAATTCAGGTACTACTACTGTTATTGATATAGGACACCATCTCTTCTCCTCTCCCAATAGGTCAAGTTACTCCACCTCCATTGCGTTCATTATTTAGACCAGATTCCTTTTCCACTAGCTCTGGGTCAAGTTACATCTGAAACACTTGAAGGGAATTTAAATGGTTTGTTGTTCTTGTTAACACACAGCTATCTTGCTGAACTGGGTTTGTTGTATTTGCTCACCCATGTCCAGTGCTTGACTTGGGATAAAAGAAGTGCAGGAGCTGTCTTTTCCCAAGTCCATCCATTAGATTTTGTTTACCGAAATTCAGTGGTGTAAAGTACTTAAGTGAAAATACTTTTAAGTACTACTTAAGTTGTTTTTTGGGGTATCTGTACTTTACTATTTATATTTTTGACACATTTTACTCCACTACATTCCTAAAGAAAATAATGTACATTAAAAAGTACATTATTTTCTTTAGGAATGTAGTGAAGTAAAAGTTGTCAAAAATATAAATAGTAAAGTAAAGTATTCTGTAATGAATGTATTGTAATGTAAAAAAAATAAATAATAATAATAATTGTATAATTGCCTTAATTTTGCCTTGGCAGTAGCTAATGGGGATCCATAATAAATACTGACAAGGTAAAAATATGTTGTTCTGCCCCTGAGCAAGGCAGTTAACCCACTGTTCCCCGGGCACCAAAGACGTGGATGTCGATTAAGGCAGCTCCCCGTACCTCTCTGATTCAGAAGGGTTGGGTTAAATGCGGAAGACACATTTCAGTTGAAGGCATTCAGTTGTACAACTGACTAGGTATCCCCCTTTTCCTTTCCCTACAGTATATAAGGTCCCACAGTTGACAGTCAGAGCAAAAACCAAGCCATGAGGTCGAAGGAATTGTCCGTAGAGTTCCGAGACAGGATTATGTTGAGGCACAGATCTGGGGAAGGGTACCAAAACATTTCTGCAGCATTGAAGGTCCCCAAGAACACAGTGGCCTCCATCACCAAGCCTCTTCATAGAGCTGTGGGCCCGGCCAAACTGAGCAATCGAGGAGAAGGGTCTTGGTCAGGGAGGTGACCAAGAACCCGATGGTCACTTTGACAGAGCTCTAGAGTTCCTCTGTGGAGATGGGAGAACCTTCCAGAAGGACAGCCATCTCTGCAGCACTCCACCAATCAGGCCTTTAAGGTAGAGGGGCCAGATGGAAGCCACTCCTCAGTAAAAGGCACATGACAGCCCACTTGGAGTTTGCCAAAAGGCACCTAAAGACTCTCAGACCATGAGAAACAAGATTCTCTGGTCTGATGAAACCAAGATTGAACTCTGGCCTGAATGCTAAGTGTCACTTCTGGAGGAAACCTGACACCATCCCTACGGTGAAGCATGGTGTTGGCAGTATCATGCTGTGGTAATGTTTTTCAGTGGCAGGGACTGGGAGACTAGTCAGGATCGAGGCAAAGATGAACAGAGCAAAGTACAGAGAGATCCTTGATGAAAACCAGCTGCAGAGCGCTCAGGACCTCAGACTGGGGCGAAGGTTCACCTTCCAATAGGACAATAACCATAAACACACAGTCAAGAGAATGCAGGAGTGGTCCTGACAGAGCCCGGACTTGAACCAGATCGAACATCTCTGGAGAGACCTGAAAATAGCAGCAACGCACCCCATCCAACCTGACAGAGCTTGAGAGGATCTGCAGAGAAAAATGGGTTCAAGTCCGGGCTCTGGGCCGGTGATGGGCTACTTTGTTTTATAGAGGTATTGGTATGGCTATCGGGACAGCTCCAACCCAAATCAAGCACTGCCCATGTCCTGATAATTGTTGGACATGCACATTACGCTTTTGAAGTAAGAGGGAAACAGTAATCCTCCAGATCCCTATTCAAGTCCTCACGGAAGGTCACATTCACAAACATTGCCTGGATGGGTTAAGTCCGTCAGGAAAAGCAGCAACCAAACAGCTTTTGGTCATACTCTCTCTCTCTCAGAGCAAAGTTCAAAGCACAGCACAACCAGCTGACTCAGTCATTACTCATTGCTACACAGGCTGGTTGTTCTTCTCTCTCAGAAGGACTGCATGTTTGAGATCGACTACATTGCAGTCCGGCTGTGAAGGGTGTTTCTGAATGTGAAGTTCAGACTATTATAGCACTCTTCTGAACTGTGCAGCCAAACTGCAATGGCATCAATGTCAAACACACTGTCTCTCTATACAGTTGGAGGGATTTCCGCTACCATCACACCCGTTTAATTATTAATGTGAGCCGAACTTACAGTTTGTGTAATGTCCACAGTCCACAATCATTGAAGACTGTTTTTGTGGCGACTCCTTTTTGAAGTTACTGTTCATGCTCACAAAGAAGTATAAGTCCATTCATTACCCAGAACAAAGACATTTTATTTCCACTGCCTGGGGCTCTTGGGTAGTCCCTCTCTGTGGAAACAGACTAAGCCTGTTAGAACTTGATTTAAATAATATTCCTAACTGTCAAAAAATGGGCCCGATGTCCTTTCTGATAGTAATCAGTAGCATATTGCAATGTTTGTGGAATGTTACTTTTCAATCTTTCTTAAACCTTGTTGAGTTCCCTTTAACAGAGTTTGTGAATGTGAAATCATATCCTGCCCCTCGTGTGTACCTCACTCTTCCTCAGTCCAGCCCACATCGCCCCCATGAACTGGTCTGCTGGAAAAGTGTAATGCTTAATGGAAGGATATAAAGAAACAAAAGCTGTACTATAGTCTTTAAGGAAACTAAAAAAGTCAGTCAAGACCAACATAGGCTACTCATTTAAGATGATGTTTAAAGGTATGCAATACTGGGCTGGCACAAGTTACAACATAAACAACATGCAGAGGGTGAAACAACACAACCTACACTACATGACCTCGTCGACCATCTCGTTCCAAAATCATGGGAATTAATATGGAGTTGGTCCCCCCTTTGCTGCTATAACAGCCTCCACTCTTCTGGGAAGGTGTTGCAACCGAGGACACACGATTTTTACACGCTAAGCGCTTCAGCGGTCCAGTTCTGTGAGCTTGTGTGGCATAACACTTCGTGGTTGAGCCGTTGTTGTTCCCAGACATATCCACTTCCCAATAACAGCACTTACAGTTAACCGGGGCAGCCCTAGCAAGGCAGAAATTTGACAAACTGACAAACTGACCTGTTGGAAAGGTGGCTCTTCAGTAAGGCCATTCTACTGCCAATGTTTGTTTATGAAGATTGCATGGCTGTGCGCTCGATTTCATACACCTGTCAGCAACGGGTGTGGCTGAAAGAGACAAATCCATTCATTTGAAGGGGTGTCCACATACTTTTGTATATATAATGTATATTTCATTTAATTTACACCGATCTTTTGCCATATAATTACGTATATAATGTATAGGATATCTGTGTCTTTTGCAATACATGCAGAACTTCTGAAATGACAATGAGATTTCTGCAAGCTGCAGCACAGAAAGCTCCTCGGCGGGGGTGGAGTAAGTGGGAAAAGATACTGGGTGTTCTCATCATTGCTATCCTCGAGGGTGTAGATCTGACCTTAGTACAGACTTACCATGGTAACAACGTATCAGGGCCAGAGACATCTGACAAGTCACTTCATTTGAATTTCATCAGAATTATGAACAATATGACACTGAGTCAAACAGAAAAGTGATAACAGATTTACGCAGTAATACTGCAGTAATCAAATGCTGTATATTCATTTCCATAGAAATAGTGGACCGCAGACTGAATTTACTTGCCTGTACAATAGGCTACTTTGTATTCAGTCATTTAAAACACTGATTGGGGTATGGCATGCCCGAATCAAAGGCATGATACAGTTATCATTTGGTTATCAAAAATACTGGATGAAGTATTATTATTTACAAACAAAAGTGTGTTAGTCAAGTCTGTTGTTCCTAACAAGACTAGAAGACGTGTATCATTACAACATGATGGCTGGCTGACTGCATTTAAACTAAAGACACCTCCTTGAAACCCTCGACCTCCTTGACCTCGCCTTCTGGATGGTAGCGGGGTGAACAGGCAGTGGCCCATGTGGTTGTTGTCCTTTATGATCTTTTTGGCCTTCCTGTGACATCGGTGCTGTAGGTGTCCTGGAGGGCAGGTAGTTTGCCCCGGTGATGCATTGGGCAGACCGCACCACCTTCTGGAGAGCCCTGCGGTTGCGGGCGGTGCAGTTCCCGTACCAGGCGGTGATACAGCCCGACAGGATGCTCTCAATTGTGCATCTGTAAAACGTTTTTGAGGGTTTTAGGTGTCAAGTCAAATTTCTTCAGCCTCTTGAGGTTGAAGAGGCGCTGTTGCGCCTTCTTCACCACACTGTCTGTGTGGGTGGACGCCGAGGAACTTGAAGCTTTCCACCTTTCCCACTGCGGTCATGTCGATGTGGATAGGGGGGTGCTCCCTCTGCTGTTTCCTGAAGTCCACGATCAGCTCCTTTGTTTTGTTGACGTCGAGTGAGAGGTCATTTTCCTGGCACCACACTCCCAGAGCCCTCACCTCCTCCCTGTAGGCTGTCTCGTTATTGTTGGTAATCAAGCCTAAGTCTAACCATAAGTAAAACATTGTAACAAAGGGCGAATAGTAGAACCAATTTAGAACTTTCCATATAAGAAATTGCCCCATTCACACAAAATGGGTCATTGAAGCAGGTTCAACAACACCTTGGGAACAAGAGCCCTGCTGCCAGCTAACAGCAGACAGCAGCAACATTGAAAATATCTAAATGTGACTCACCACCTGGATTCGGTCTTATGTAGCAATAACGGAAAATGTGTTTTTTACATTGGATAAAAGTAAAGACTCAGAAATGGTATATCATACACCGCATTTTTAAGGAACAATGGCAAAGTAATTTTGCTTTGAAAGTTGATAAACTTGTAAACTTACTTTTGAGAAAATGGCATTTGATTGTTTTGGTATCTAGTGAAGAGCTCTTCTTTGTCTACACCCATTCAGCATCGTTGACGCCCGCTTAAGCTTTAGCCCCACCCATCTCGTTTTGCTCTCAGGAGCGTTCAGAGCCCACACTTGACGCTCTGGCCGATGATTTGTTTACCTATGGATAACATGAAAACAGCCTAACCAGCTCTGCTGGCAACAACTTTATTCAGCTTTTTTGCAGATGTTTACTGACACCGGCCATATTCAACGGGTGTTGTACACTTTAGCTTCAGACATGTAGCTAGCTAGCTAGGTGGTAAACAATGAACCTAGCTAGTTAAACAATATGTAAGATCACACGTCACATAACGTTAGCTAGTTAAACAACAATGAACATAGTCCCAAATCATGTCGTTACTACACTGCATGAATATGCTTGGAGCCAACCAACCAGGTTCAATGTTAGCTAGCTAACATTAGGCTCTAACTAGCAAAGCAAACAACTCTGGGTTACGAATAATAATGTCAGCTAGGGAGCCAGCCAGCTAACATTGGCTAGCTAGCTAAAAATACACTTTAGCTTAAGACATGTAGCTATGTAGCTAGGTAAACAATGAACCTAGCTAGGTAAACAATGTGTAAGATCACACACACGTCACATAACGTTATCTAATGAGCCATCCAGCTAACGTTAGCTAGTTAAACAACAATAAACATAGTGCCACATAATGTCGTTACTACACTGCATGAATATGCTGGGTGCTAACCAACCAGGTTCAATGTTAGCTAGCTAACTAGCAAAGCAAACAACTCTGGGATACGAATAGGGAGCCAGCCAGCTAACGCTAGCCCTTAGTTTGAAGATGTAATCCGGAGGCAGGTGTTTTCCCCACCTCTTTAGCTATCATACTCTAAGTCCACTGACTTGATCCTCCAGAAAGTGGAGAGCAACACTTCCTACATTTAAAAAAAGCTGTGTTTGATAGGATCACCAACACAGACTGACCAGCTCAAATAGGCAGAAGCCTTCTATATGGCAGACCAATCCGAACTCCTCTGTTGACATGTCCAGCCCACTCACTCATTATCTCAACCAATCATGGCAAGTGGGAAGGTTGCTGTCGTAATTTAACCATTTTATTTGTATTTACGTATCATACAGGTTTGTTATTAATGCACATGAACATTCACATGTTCCAGAAGGTATTTCTGCCAAAAACGCATTTTGATAAAAGAAAAACATTTTTAAAATGGCTCTCCTTTGAAGTCGTGACTTAAGACATACATCTAGTTTCCTGAAACGGGTCACAAATGTGGAATGTGTCAGTAGTCAATAGTCACATTGGGTATAAGCTGAGGTTAAACCTCTGAGGTTAAACTGCTTCTCTAGGGTATTTTTGTTGTGGGTCTTGTGGTTCGTGTTGTGAGGGTGGGTAGCAGAGTGCATTTTAGTCCCTGTGTCGCCTGTGGTTCGATTGTGCGTGGTGACCTGGTCGTGAGGTTTAAACTCTCGTCATATGGTACGATGCTAAACAGAAACTCTCCCACAGCTGGCTGGACATTATCTGCCCTCAGAAGGAACGTGAATGAATCATTGAGCATGGACACATGGACCTCTGTTGTGTTGTGGTCGGCAAAATTTCCCAATTGGGACAGTAAAGATGTTGATTGATTGGCGGTGTTGTTGTTGTGTCCTTGATGTACCAGGGCCTCCTCCATGACCACCATGCCCTGAGCCACGTCCAGGGCAGGGTGACCAGCTTGCCGTGTTTGGGAGGTGACAAGTTGTGGAAGACGGGGTCGCTGCCGCTGAGTGCGGCAAGCTCTGTGGTGTCCATAGCGTCTTTCCTCAGCTTCACGGCGATGCAGCTGGGGATCAGGAGGCGTTTGCTGAGATGGATGAACGGTCGAACCGTGACGACCGTCACAGCAGTTAGGTTACTTTCCGCGGTCAGGACCGTGAACTCAAAGCTATCAGAGGAAGAAGTGAGGTCTGTCATGTGGTAGGACAATCTGCCTGAGTGGAGATCCTCCTGGTTAAACTCACTGACTGGCAGGTCAGACATGAGGAGACTGCCATGGTGTGGCGGTGTGGTCACTGTGTAGTGGATGGTAACGCTGTCTCCCATTGGTCTCTACCGTCACGTGTTCTGCTGTCAAGGTAGCGGTGGTCTGACCCTGAACTAGCTTCACGCCCGTGTTGTTCACCATGGATACAATTGCCACAGCGACCTCCAGGTTGAAGAGCTTGTAGAGAGGCCGATGAACACCCGTAAAGATGGCTTCCCGTCCTGGATGAAATGGACCCTGCCTTCGTGGATGTCCGCCTAGGAGAAGACAGAGACTGTCTCTTTCAGGTGCTCTCCAAGACCCAGGTGGCCATTGGTGGGTTTGTTGATCACATAAATAAAATCACAACGAATGTACATTTATTTCCAGTGCATTTCACAGACATGTCGCAACACACTTTACAGCAAAAGGAGGGAGGGAAACAATGTTCCCTCATTTTTTTCTTCACTGATTTCAGGTCTACCGAGTGGAAACTTAAATGTTGTGAAAATTCTGTGCAACTTCCGGCACGCGTTTACTGTGAACAAGCTTTAAGTTCGTTTTAACAGTGGCCAAGTTGGCTACTGTGGCTATTTTATCATAATGAAGGCCTATCGGAGTGGCCTACCATTTATTCATCCCATGACATTTTCACATGGAAATAGAATAGCTCTTTCAATCTATGATACAGCCTATAGAAGCAGCTATGTGTGGTGTTCAATGTAGGCCTAATTCCATGAGACTTTTTAAAAACATTGTGCGGGGCTTGACAACCTTTTTATCGACTTGTTCTACAGATAAGTAGGTGACTGAAAATGCTGTGTGATGCAAGAATTCACTTTACAAAACAAAATACATTATTATTCCATTAAAATTACAGAGAACCGTACAAAAATGTAGGCTATGCTACCCTCTGCCTATTGGCTTCTTAGCTTATTCAAGCCTGTCTCAAAATATAACACTGCCGCTTTAAGACATAAAGCTTTTCAAAGATGGCTAGAAATCTACATGTTTTGTGCTCTTGTAGGAAGCAATCACTCCCCCATTGCTATCCAGAAATGTGCTAGAACCGGGCTAATAACTTACTAACTAACAAAGAATATCAACAAAGGTGAACACGCGGCTCCACGTGGATCTGCGCTTTGATCTCAAAACAAGCGCATCTACACTCGACTGCACATGCCTGTCAATGCAATAGAATCCTCTGATGCGCCTTGCGTAAAATAAAATCACAGACTAAGTCTTGCATAGTTAGATTTGTTTTGGTATGTTGCATTTAAAGGAGATAATATTACGCTGATTCGATCACAAACATTGATAGTGTAAACTACACGGGTGAAAATAGAATCACTGTAAAAATGACAACAATAATAAGTAAGGTATAAACAACGAGGGGCTGTGAGTCCTATAGAAATAATGCATGGGCAGGGGTAAAGCAAGGCACAAAGCATATAACGGAAAAGAAAGAAGGGTAAATAAAAACGAGTATAGACCTTGAAGTGGATCTCCTCTGGAGGCGCATCCAGATCCTCCACCTGGAGGTTCTCAGGGCTGAGACCACCTTGTCCCCCTGCACCAACCTAAGACTGGGGGCTTTGGTCTGGAGCAGGGGTGGCTGGTCATTGGCGGGGGTCACCGTGAGGTCAAAGGACTCTGTCACTATCAGGCTGTGCTCTGAGGGTCGCTGGGGAGGTTGGCCTATGCGGTTTAGTCAAGCATCGATGGTGAACAAGTCTTGGATCGTCTCGGTGTCGTCATGCTGGTATGCGATGCCGAACTTATCCAGGATGAACTAAAAGAAGTTGGGTTTGGTGCTGGTCAGGTTGTTACCCCCACGATGATGACTCCGTGCTTGGGTAGAGAGGTGACGTGGTACCAGACCTCATAAGAATGTCGCTGGGGTTCCAATAGCTTATCCAGCAGGTTAGAGGAATCAATCAAATGTATTTATAAAGCCCTTCTTACACCAGCTGATATCTCAAAGTGCTGTACAGAAACCCAGCCTAAAACCCTAAACAGCAAGCAATGCAGGTGTAGAAGCACAGTGGCAAGGAAAAACTCCCTAGAAAGGCCAGAACCTAGTGGGAGGGGCTATAAGAGGACAGGCTCATTGTAATGGCTGCAATTGAATAAATGGAACGGAGTCAAACGTGGTTTACATATGTTTGATACCGTTCCATGAATTCCATTCCAGTCCATACAATGAGCCCGTCCACCTATAGCTCCTCCCACAAGCCTCATCTGCTAGGCAGGATATCTAGGAAGATTACACTATTGAAAACATAAACAGGAGGCAGACAAACTGAGAATATCATGTGATAAGCTTTGTTGTTGAAGTATGCATAGATAACAGGAAGCATCACATACTGTATCACTATTAGAATGGTTTCAAGGGTGATTGGACTGCTTTACTGTATAATGTAGGACTATGCAACCTTCTTTATCGTATAACCTTAATAAACCAGGACTCTGACCAGTAGCCGTAATTACTGAAACATTAAGTATGATTGTGATTAAGTTACTTAGTAGTTTACCAGATTACCAGCTGGTACAGGCTGGCAGCTCGCACCATGATCATTTGATTCAGTACAGGCTGAGAATCACTATTATGCAGCAGAAAGACTAAGGCTTTACTAACCTGGTCCCAGATCTGTACGTGCTGTCTTGCCAATGCCTATGGTCACTGTCACGTGAGTTGACAAGACAGCACAAACAGATCTGGGACCAGGCTAGAGAATAGGGCTATAGTTCTATTTCCTATTATGTTACCTGGGAACACCTTAAGTGTCTGGTTCAAGGTCTATATATCCATTTCCTGTTGTGATACCTGGGAACACCGTGAGGGCTCTGACAGGGGTAAAGTTCACCCCATTATTGACCTGGAAGTGAAATCCTCCTGACAGGGCACCTGCATTAATAATCAATCTTTATTAATTTATGGTGAAACAATCACAAACCTTTGTTAGTCTTCTCAGGTGTGACATATTTCACTATCAAACATACAGTGACTTGCAAAAGTATTCATCCCCCTTGGCGTTTTTCCTATTTTGTTGCATTACAACCTGTAATTTAAATAGATTTTTCTTTGAGTTTCATGTAATGGACATACACAAAATAGTGAAATGAACAAAAATAACTTGTTTCAAAAAATTATCTAAAATAAAAAACTGAAAAGTGGTGCATGCATATGTATTCACCCCCTTTGCTATGAAGCCCCTAAATAAGATCTGGTGTAAACAATTAACTTCAGTAGTCACATAATTAGTTAAATAAAGTCCAGCTGTGAGCAATCTGTGTCACATGATCTGTCACATGATCTCAGTATATTTACACATGTTCTGAAAGGCCCCAGAGTCTGCAACACCACTAAGCAAGGGGCACCACCAAGCAAACAACACCATGAAGACCAAAGAGCTCTCCAACAGGTCAGGGACAAAGTTGTGGAGAAGTACAGATCAGGGTTGGGTTATAAAAAAATATCCTAAACTTTGAACATCCCATGGAGCACCGTTAAATCCATTATTAAAAAATGGAAAGAATATGTCACCACAACAAACCTGCCCAGAGAGGGCCGCCCACCAAAACTCACGGACCAGGCAAGGAGGGAATTAATCAGATAGGCAACAAAAAGACAAAATATAACCCTGAAGGAGTTGCAAAGCTCCACAGTGGAGATTGGAGTATCTGTCTATAGGACCACTTTAACCTGTAAACTCCACAGAGCTGGGCTTTACAGAGGAGTTGCAAGAAAAAAAGCCATTGCTTAAAGAAAAAAATAAGCAAGCACGTTTGGTGTTCGCCAAAAGGCATGTGGGAGACTCCCCAAACATATGGAAGAAGGTACTCTGGTCAGATGAGATAGAAATGTAGTTTTTTGGCCATCAAGGAAAATGCTATGTCTGACGCAAACCCAACACCTCTCATCACCCTGAGAACAACATCTCCATAGTGAAGCATGGTGGTGGCAGCATCATGCTGTGGGGATGTATTTCATCGGCAGGGACTGGGAAACTGGTCAGAATTAAAGGAATGATGGATGGCGCTAAATACAGGGAAATTCTTCCAGAGATTTGAGACTGGGACGGAGGATCATCTTCCAGCAGGACAATGACCCTAAGCATACTGCTGAAGCAACACTTGAGTGGTTTAAGGGGAAACATTTAAATGTCTTGGAATGGCCTAGTCAATGCCCAGACCTCAATCCAATTGAGAATCTGTGGTATGACTTAAAGATTGCTGTACACCAGCGGAACCCATCCAACTTGAAGGAGCTGGAGCAGTTTTGCCTTGAAGAATGGGAAAAAATCCCAGTGGCTAGATGTGCCAAGCTTATAGAGACATACCCCAAGAGACTTGCAGCTGTAATTGCTGCAAAAGGTGGCTCTACAAAGTATTGACTTTGGGGGCAGTGAATAATTATGCACGCTCAAGTTTTCAGTTTTTTTGTCTTATTTCTTGTTCGTCTCACAATAAAAATATGTAGCATCTTCAAAGTGTTGTCATGTTGTGTAAATCAAATGATACAAACCCCCCCAAAAATCTATTTTAATTCATGGTTCTAAGGCAACAAAATAGGAAAAATGCCAAGGGGGTGAATACTTTCACAAGCCACTGTAAATCATCCCTTGCACATGCAGTCTTTCTTTTTAGTTTCCTATTCCGCACACCCAACCTCAGCTACCATAAGGGCAGAGGTGCTGCGACCCCTTGCCTTGAACAGGACTGAAGAATCTACATCCATGTCTCAGGGCAAAGCTACACCCTTAATGATATTTATCTACTGTAGCATTCTCACCACTGTGCACAAACACCAGCTGTCCCCAAAGGATGTGTGTCTGGGTGAAGTTCAGGATGTGCCTGAAGGGGGAGCTCTTCAGGGCCCGGTGTCTGTTGCTAGGCGGGGTTTCGATGAACTCTAGGTCCTCAGGAGGAGAGGCACTGTCCTCAACACTCAGGTCATCTACGCAGATCTCTGCGACTGAGTTCACCCACACCTGTATGGGGGAAAGCTACAGTAGAGGACAGAGGGTTAAAGCATTACACAAACCCTGACAAAACATAGCATAACATAACACACACCTGGAAGTAATGGTGAAACACAATTATATCTGTGGAGTGCTATGATGCCCTTGAATGATGTGTAGGTGGAAATACATGTGGCTCATGTGTACCTCCTGGTGGACATTTTGGGAACTTCAATAAAACAGATTGAACTGTTGGATGGTGGCTCAGAAATGTGAACAAAAAATCTAGGATTATCTCTTTTCCCAGATCATTATACTCCATAGGTCATTAATTTTCTTATTATCATACTCAGCTACTCTAAAGAGGTGTTGGGTAGCTGAGAGAATGTGAGGTATTCCAAGTATTTAATCAATTCTGGCAAACTTTAAACTCTAACCCTCTGCACTTACACAATGATTTTCCATGACAGAAGTTGAAAAGTAAAAGATGTTGCCAAGTACCCAGTGACACAGTTTCCTCAACCCACCTAAAAATCAAATCCAATGACACATTTTCCTTATAAATCCCATCCACAAAACCATGAGACGAAAGCAACTTTTAGGTAACCTCATACATTCTCCACTGTACTCTGTTTTGGGCCAGTTTCTCAAGTTCCTTCCAATGCGTATTTCAGTTCTTCCATCTCTGTTATTACACATATGTGTTTTAAACACACTAAAACGCTCAACCGTAATATCCCGTTGGCTGTTATGACCGGGGCCTCGTCGTTGACAGGCGTCACATGGACAAACGCCGTGCAGGGCTGGCTGTGCTTCCTGGATGTCGGTGTCGTTGGCCATGATGTTGAAGTTATCTGCCAGTGTATCACTTCCATCATGGACATAATAAATATGTCCTGAATCCACCTGAAACCCCAGAAATGACCCAGACGTTAGGAAATCTATCTGCCCAGTAGAGACACTACTCTCAAAACCCTACTGGTAGAACAGGTTGTACATCAATCATATCCTCCTGAAGAAGATAAGAACTTACAGTAGATGACCTTCAACATTTTACTAACTTGTTTGCGTGTGAAGAAAGGAATGGCGAGTCCAGGAATGCATGCATGTTCAACACATGGTGTAGACCTTACCGTGAAATGCTTACTTACAAGCCCTTAACCAACAATGCAGTTCAAGAAATAGAGTTATGAAAATATTTACTAAATAAACTAAAGTTAAAAAAAATGTGAAAAAGTAACACAATGAAATAACAATAACGAGGCTATATACAGGGGGTACCGGTACCGAGTCAACGTGCGGGGATACAGGTTAGTCAAGGTAATTTGTACATGTAGGTAGAGGTAAGGTGGAGCTGAGAGAAGCGTCTGTTGTTGACCTGTATGACCTCCTTGGTCAGGGCCTCTGATGACCCTTCCTCCACGGTCACTTTAAACACATGGAGCGGGATGATATCCACAGAGACCTTGATGTCATGGACCTCTGACGCCATTGGAGTTTGTCCAGGAGGAAAGAGTCATGGCTCTGGTCCGGATCCACCTGAATTTAATGACATTTAAATTAAATCAATTTGAATGTCATTTAATTTTGAATTGCAAATTAAACGATATATAACAAGATGTGCATTTCAATAACAGAATATAAAGAGTTACATGAAAACACTTTCCTGAGTGGTCCTCATTGGTCCTATAATCCATTACCTGGAGGTGCTGGATGTGGCCAGTGTTGACATGCGCTTGGGAGAAACTCTCTGGTCCCCTGTTAGTGGTGATCTTCTCCCTGGTGTTGACCTATGCAGGAAACCATGGAATGGAGCCATCTTCACCGTGAACACTCTCTCAGAGGGGAGGCTGTCCTTATGGGTTACCTGAAAAAAAAGAGGTGAGATGAAAGACGTGAGATTACTTAAATTATTTGGTGGTATTTGGGAAGTTTGGTGTTTTACAATAGCAAAAAGTAGTATCTTTCAGTTATTAGTTTAGACATCTCACTAGTGGGATTCACTAGATTATCTAAATAGCTCTAAGAACCAATCATACACGACTGAGAGACAGGTCGAGTGGCGAATGAGAGAGCCTCTCCCCTCATACTAAAAACTTGCCTGCCCTTGCCTGTCCTGATCATTCTCACCTACTGTATCGTCCTCACAGAAGAGTTGTACCTAGCTCTCCTCTGCAAGACATTATCTATTTTCCTGTTTTCCTTTTACTGCAGTAGGTTAAATCAGGGTCACACAGAGTGATTCTTGGTAGTATTCTTGGTAGTATTCTTGGTACCAAGTGATTCTTGGTAGTACAAATCTACTTTGAAACAAAAGTATACACAAAAGTATACAGTCAGAATGGTCAAAACTATAAAAAGACAGGAGCAAGGGGAAAACGCTGGTAGGCTTGATATACAAAACGAACTGGAAACAGGAGACAAAGGGCTGTGAGACATGGGTTTGATCCTAGACACATGAAAAGTGGGATGTATACGGAGGGTACGGGATAACAGAAGACAAACAGCAGAGGGGATAATGATCTTGGAGATGGGGAAAGGGCCGATAAACCAGGGGTAAAGTTTGCTGGACTCCACCCAGAGGGGCAGATGTTGGGTGGACAGCCATGCTCTCTGCCTGAGACGATACCGGGGAGCCGGGGTCCGGTGGCGGTCCGCTTGTTGTCGATACCTGGAGGTGGTCTTGAGAAGAGCCGACGGGGCTCTCTTCCAGGTACGACGACAGCGACGGACAAACATCTGGGCCAAGGGTATGCCAACCTCTTCCTCTTGCTCCAGGAAGAGCGGGGGCTTATAACCCAGGGAACACTCAAAGGGTGAGAGACCCGTGGCAGAGCATGGAAGGGTGTTGGGGGCATATTCAACCCACACTAGTTGCTGGCTCCAGGTGGTGGGGTCGGCGGAAACCAGGCAGTGAAGAGTCGTCTCTAGGTCTTGGTTGACTAGCTCTGACTGGCCGTTGGACTGGGATAGGCTAACTGACGACCCAATGAGTGTGCAGAACGCCTTCCAGACACGGGACGAGAACTGAGGACCCCGTTCGGAGAACATGTCCACTGGGAGTCCATAGATCTGGAAGACGTGCTGCACCATGAGCTGGGCCGTCTCTTTGGCAGATGGTAGCTTGGGGAGAGGAATGAAGTGGGCGGCTTTGGAAACTGGTCCACTACTGTCAGGATGGCGGTGTTGCCATCAGACGAGGGGAGACCCATGACAAAGTCCAGGGATATGTGATACCAGGTACGGTGAAGAACAGGCAGAGGTTGAAGGAGACCTGCCGGAGCTTGCTGTTCTGCGCACAGATCGTGAACGCGGCAACGAACACGGAGATGTCAGGAACCATGGTAGGCCACCAAAAGCGTTGTCGCACAAAGGCCAGGATCTGACGGGAGCCCAGGTGGCAGGCAAGCTTGGAGGAGTGGGCCCACTCCAGGACCGAGGAGCGGACAGCGTCAGGAACAAACATTCAGTTATCTGGGCTCCCCACCCCCCGGGGTTCGGCTGGGAACGCTGCACCTCATGAACCTGTTTCTCTATTCCCCAGCTGAGTGCCGTCACCAGGCACGAGGTGGTAAGGATGGTCTCAGGATCCGGGGGTGTAGCCGAGGGTCTATAGCGGCGTTACAGCGCATCCGGCTTGACATTCTTGGATCCTGATCGGTATGAGGGGGAGAAGTTGAACTGGGTGAAAGCAGATTCCACCTAGCTTGCCTGGAATTGAGACGCTTCGCGGTGCGGAGATATTCCAGGTTCTTGTTGTCTGTCTACACAATGAACGGATATTCCGCCCCCTCCAGCCAGTGCCTCCACTCCTCCAATGCCATCTTCACAGCGAAAAGCTCACGATTCCCCACATCATAGTTCCTCTCCATGGCGTTGGGAGAAGAAGGCGCAGGGGTGTAACTTGAGGTTCAGGGCAGAACGCTGGGACAGGACAGCCCCCACTCCGACATCCAAATGATCAGCCTCCACCACGAACTGGCAGGATGAGTCAGGATGAACCAAGATGGGCGCTGTGGTAAAACAGTGTTTCTGGGGACCACGTGAACAGAACCTTGGGAGAGATGAGTGCAGACAGGGGGAAGCCAGGGTGCTGTAACCCCAAATAAAGTGGCGATAAATCCACCACCACTCTCACCTTCCTGGGATCCATCTGTACACTCCCTTCAGCAATGATGTAACCCAGGAAGGGGATGGTGGAGCGATGAAATTCACACTTCTCTGCTTTCACAAAAAGCTGGTTCTCCAGGAGGCGTAGGACAGAGAACCTGTAGGACGTGGAGCATGTGTTCTTGGGCGGAGCGGGAGAAAACAAGGATGTAATTGAGGTAGACAAAGATGACAGCCTGGAACACAGCAGGGCATTGTTAAGGCCAAATGGCATGACTAGATACTTGTAGTGACCGTTGGCCATGTTGAGGGCAGTCTTCCACTCGTCCCCTTCCCGTATCCGCACCAGGTGGTAGGCGTTCTATAGGTCCAGCTTGGAGAGCACGGTGGCCCCCTGGAGCGGCTCGAAGGCCGAGGAGATGAGTGGTAGCGGGTAGGGGTTCTTCACCGTGATGTCGTTGAGGACCCGGTAGTCGATACACGGGCGCAGGGTTTTGTCCTTCTCCATAAGGAAGAACCCTGCGCCTGCGGGGGAGGCAGAAGGACAGATGAATGTGAAGGTCTCCTTCCCCAAAGCATAGCCCCCTATGTACGGCACTGCATTTTATACTGTAGCCTACAAACACCACTTCCAGCTTCCCTCTGGCGGTGATTATACATTTAAAATATTTATTCAAATCCTCCTGCTGCAGGATTATTTTCCTCCTGCGACGAAATGGTCATATTAAGATCCGACATCTGTGGTGAACATAACAATGCTGGAAAAAGGTGTGATCACAAGAGCACTAGTCCCTGGTGAGAAAGAAAGATGGTAGAAAGAAAGATGCATTTCCCTTCCCTCTTACTAAAGACACATTGGCGTCCCTAACTGCAGATACTTTGTTCTCTACCCTTGACCTAGCAAGTGGGCATTGGTAGGTGGAGGTAGACCTCCGTGACAGAGAAAAGACTGCCTTCACTACACCGCTAGGTTTGTATGAGTTCCAGAGGATGCCGTTTGGGTAATGTAACGGGCCTGCGACCTTCCAACGGTTAATGCAACATTGCCTGAGAGGATAAATTGCAGTCTCTACTGGTTTACCATGACGATATAATTGTGTACTCCGTAGATATTGACTCTCATTTGCAGCATTGCGAGGAGGTGTTTGAAAGACTCTGGAAACATGGCCTGAAGCTCTGTACTGACAAGTGCAAACTGCTCTAAACTCAAGTGACCTAAGGCCCATTTCAGTGTTGTTACCCCTAAAAATAGTGGCCCTGTACTTTTTGAGCCTAAGTAGACCTACCGACAAATACCACCATTTTAAAATAGACTGACAGACAAAGTTATTCATGATTCAGACATCATACTGTCAACAGCTTTCTCTGTCTCTTCTTATGCAGATGTTGTGGGTAGCCTTGACGCGACTCCCCTAGAACTCTGAACGATTGCCACGGACCATTCTTCAAGTGAACTACTGCTAATGTGCACTACGTTGATTTCATTATTTTTCCTTTGAAGATCATTTTAAAATATTTTATTTGGCAAGTCAGTTCTTATTTACAATGACAGCCTACCCCGGACGACACTGGGCCAATTGTGCGCCGCTTATGGGACACCCAATCACAACCAGGTTGTGATACAGCCTGGATTCAAACCAGGGTGTTTGTAGTGAAGCCTCAAACACTGAGATGCAGTGTCTTAGACCACCGCGCCACCCTTTTGGTGGTACCATTTTAAAAAGATCATCAAAAGGGGACCATCGTGCTCTCCCAGAAGTTTGGCTGGTGCGCAAACACATGAATTCAGACGAATAAAAGGTGTGATTGGTCCGCACTCAAAAAAATGTCACACATTTGAAAAAGAGACCTGTCCATAATAACCATTCAGAAGGTATTCCAGCCTGGGGGCCTCCCGAGTGACGCAGTGGTCCAAGGCACTGTATTGCAGTGCTAGCTGTGCCACTAGTAGAACCTGGTGTGAGTCCAGGCTCTGCTATAGCCAGCTGCAACTGGTAGACTCATGAGGCAGCACACAATTGGCCCAGCGTCATCTGGGTTAGTGGAGGGTTTGGCCGGCAGAGATGTTCATGTGCACTAGTGACTCCTGTGGCAGGCCAGGTGCAATGCATGCTGACATAGTGTTTCTGCTGACACATTGGTGCAGCTGGCTTCCAGGTTAAGCAGGCATTGTGTCAAGAAACAGTGTGGCTTGGCTGGGTTGTGTTTCACGAGAGTTGCAGCAATGGAACAGGACTGTAAACTACCAATTGGGGAGAAAAAGGGGTAAAAAAAAAAGAATATCATCTAGATATTCATAATTAGTTAACTTGCATAAAACACTGTATGCAAGTGTAGCAATTTAGTCCAAGTTTATTTTTCCCTTTGTTAAAGCACATTTAGCCTACTGCAGTCAGCAAAAGGAGGTATTCTCTTCTGCTTCATCCCATTTAACAGCCTGGTCTCATAGACTACACACAACATGGGTGGCAGGTAGCCTAGTGGTTAGAGTGTTGGGACAGTAACCAATAGGTTTCTAGATCAAATCCCTGAGCTGACAATGTAAAAATCTGTCATTCTGAACAAGGCAGAACCCACTGTTCCTAGGTCGTCATTGTAAATAAGAATTTGTTCTTAACTAAATGTAAATCCTGGACACTTAAATTAGTTTGGTATGGTTATATGGGTTGCTATATAACATGGATGTCTAGCAACCCAATGTTTGAATCTCATCATGGACAACTTTAGGTTTTTTGCAACTACTTACTACTTTTTAGGTACTTTGCAACTACTTAGCATGTTGGCTAACCCTTCCCCTAACCCAGCTAACGTTAGCGTTAGCCACATAGCTAACATTAGCAACAGCAAATTGGAATTTGTAACATATCATAGGCTACGTTTGCAAATTCATAACATACTGTACATTTCGCAAATTAGTAACATATTCTATGAATTGCAATTTGTGACATATATGAATTGTAATTCGTAACATTTCATATGAAATGGATGATGGACAATTTATTACAAAATGTACCATGTTTTTTTATTTTTTATTTAACTAGGCAAGTCAGTTAAGAACAAATTATTCTTTACAATGACGGCCTACACATACCACACTAAATGGCGTTCTTGGTTTACGTACAGAATAATACGAAATGCTCTGATACCAGGTTGCATTTAACAGTATTGATCTCTTTGCTAGAAGGACTAAGTGCTTGCTACTGTTGTGCCTGTGACCTTTATCGCCTGTATCTGAATTAAATGAATGTAAGCTCTCGTGCCAAGTGTTATTCTAACTGGGGCCTAACTGGAAAACTAGACATCTTGTGCTGACCAGACATCATTCAGATTCGGAATATCTGGAGCAGTAGGCCAATGGATGGAAGAATGTAAGTGTAACGAGTGCGCTGGGAGTCGGGAAGCAAGTTCAAGGAGTGCATAATTGAATAAACAAATGAACATAACAAGAAACACGAACAACGCACAGACAGGAAACTGAGACATAAACAATAATGCCTGGGGAAGGAACCAAAGGGAGTGACATATGTAGGGAAGGTAATCAGGGAAGTGATGGAGTCCAGGTGAGTCTGATGACCCGCAGGTGTGCGTAACGATGTATGCGGCATAATGAGGAGCCTGGTGACCTAGAGGCCGGAGAGGGAGCACACGTGACATTAGGTACTCATGGTAGGAACATGAGAGTGTGTTGAGAACATTTGTGGATGACCTACAGTATGCTCCCCATCCAGTCCCCATGGAGTAAAAGGATCAGGTAAGGCCAGACTAATGATGACAACTGGTATTTGATGATTGCACACTGAACAGTGGAAATGTGCCATTTAATAAGGTCAGAAAGTACAACTTTGCAAACGCTGACCTAAAACATGTAGTCTATGTCAGAACTGCATGTTTTTAAATAGTTAGTCATTGGCATCACGTTAGCATCATAAAAAAGCACCCATTTTATTGACTATTCTAGGTCTATTTGGGGAAACAGTATCAGACAGTTGCAACTCACTGACACTATAGCCTACATCTGTTATTATGGAAACAGCAGACTGTTACAAGGATAACACTTTACATTAGTTTATAAACGGTTAATTATTAATTACCATCTGTCCAGTTTGGGGCATCAAATTCATACGATGTTTTTAGAGAATGGAGACTTCTGCATACAGAAATAATACGCCATGCTCTTGACAGGGTCGTGTCAGAGTTGTCCTCCTACCTTGTCTACAGATCCTAATTAATTGGATTCATATAAGGATTGGTGTCCCTCTAGCGGGACAACTTCCGGTGAAACTGGAGGGCACGTAATTCAAATAAATTCTAATAGTTATTATAGCGGTTAAACATGTAGGTACATATACTTATAGGTACCTAAATCCAGTCTTATATCGACTGAAAGCTTAAATTCTTGTTAATCGAACTGCACTGTCCGATTTACAGTAGCTATTACAGTGAAAATATTTTTCCACCGGCACAAGTTTCATACATTCACATATAAAGAGTAAATATTCACTTACTTTTTGAAAATCTTCCTCTGATTTGTCATCAAGAGGGTCCCAGCATGTAGTTTTGTTAGATAAAATCATTTTTTCATTATCCCAAAAAGTCAGTTTAGTTGGCGCCATCGATGAGTAATCCACTCATTCAACTTGCAGAGAAAGGAATCCGAAAATCTACCTCTTAAACTTTGTTTCAACAAGTCAAAATACATTTGTATTTACTCCTCAGACACACTAAAATGTAATCAAACTAGAATATTTATTTCGGAAAGAAGTATGTTCAATAGGAAACCGATTTTAGCAGGTGTGTGCCATGACACGGATTTCCAAGACTGTGTCCTCACACAAAAACTGTTATTTCTTATTCGTTTTTGAAGTTACAAGCCTGAAACCTTGAACATAGACTGCTGACACCCAGTGGAAGCCATAGGAATTGCATGATATTTTACAACATGAGCTTTCTCTTCCATTTCTAAGAGGATGGTCTCTCAAAAAAACACAATTCTGGTTGGATTTTTCTGGGGATTTTCTCCTACCATATCTATTGTGTTATATTCTCCTACATTATTTTAACATTTCTACAAACTTCAACGTGTTTTCTTTCCAGTGGTACCAATTATATGCATATCCTGGCTTCAGGGCCTGAGCTACAGGCAGTTTACTTTGGGCACGTCATTCAGGAGGAAATTGAGAAAAAAGGGGCCTGTTCCCTAAGAAGTTTTAATCTGTCTACTTTAACACTGCCCCATATTGAATTGAATTATAAGCATATTTTCCTACTGTTATAACGGCAACATAACAATAATGGATCACGCAATGTATTATTATAATCTGACAAATGAATGTCTTTTGATCTATACATCGAAATTCCTAGATGCAAGCAATCGTATGCAAAAATAGATTACGTCGCTACTACAGTTGGCCTACATTGCAACATACAAGTGAGTCAACAATGAAATAGATAGATGCAAATGACATTATCATACCACAATCATAGTCATGGAAAATTCGAGATAACGTTTTGATAAGGCAAAAAAAAACAACACAGGTTTTCTGCACTTTACCTCCGTGCTCACCGCTGGAGAGAAACGGAAGAAAATGCTTGATAATAAATAGCTTGTTCAATAAAATTAGGAAGGTCCCCATAGTTTATTCTTTCATTCTTTTCCGTTAAAAGACAAATCTGGATACTTGCTAAAACTCCATTGTTTTCACTGGGTGGCACTATAATTCATCCCCTCATTCACAACTTTTAACGGCAGAGTGCACTGTGTAGCCTACCTGTGCGTCTATCATGCAAAACAACGTCGGGGAGGGACAACCTTAGTTAACTTGATCGCAACCTTAACTTGATCGCTCTTTTGTCACTGAGAATTTTCCTGCTGCATCAGGAAATTCAAATGAGCCTCATTAGTCCCTGAAAAGGAACAGTTCTCTTTCTCTCCAAGCGGGGGCAGTCGAGTCGTTAGGATAAGGGCTTGCAATCAAAATAATTTTCTCTTGCTCACTCGCTCAAAAGCTAGGCCTAGGTCTTATTACTGCAACATTCAAATGTACAAAAATGTATCTGAAATTCAGCCATACACATCAACAACCGTCATTTTATGTACAGTAGATGGACATCAATAACCGTCATCATTAATAGTAAGATGGCGCAGAAGGCAGACGTTTTACGTGCCCCCAAACGATTGTGTTCGTTTATCTGCGTTGTTTGTAACTTATTTTTGTACATAATGTTGCCTTTACCGTCTCTTATGACCAAAAATAACTTCTAGACATCAGGACTGCGATTACTCACCACGGACAAGCAGAATCCCTTTTCTTCTTTCACAACTCTGACGAGGCGGAGGATATACGGCTCCCTCGGGAACAGGCCCCGACCACAGTGATCTGTGTGAAGAGGAGGCAGAGAAAGAGAGGCCGGAGGGCGGGCTGCCTTCTGAGGAGTCTGAGGCGATTGAATAAACCCCCACTCCCCTCAATTCTGCTAGCAAACGTGCAATCTTTGGAGAATAAAATAGATGACCTACGCGGAAGATTAAACTACGAACAGGACATTCAAACTGTAATATCTTATGCTTCACAGAGTTGTGGCTGAACGACGACACTATCAACATACAGCTGGCTGGTTATACGCTGTACCGGCAGGATAGAAAAGCGGTGTCTGGTAAGACAAGGGGCGGCGGACAATGTATTTTTGTAAATAACAGCTGGTGCACAATATCTGAGGAAGTCTCGAGCTATTGCTCGCCTGAGGTAGACTATCTCATGATAAGCTGTAGACCACACTATCGACCTAGAGAGTTTTCATCTGTATTTTTCGTAGCTGTTTATATACTGTACCACCACAGACTGAGGCTGGCTCTAAGATAGCATTGAATGAGTTGTATTCCGCCATAAGCAAACAAGAAAACGCCCACCCAGAGGCGGTGCTCCTAGTAGCCGGGGACTTTAATGCCATTTTACCAAATTTCTATCAGCATGTTAAATGTGCAGCCAGGGGAAAAGAACTCTGGACCACCTATACTCCTCACACAGAGATGCATACAAAGCTCTCCCTCGCCCTCCATTTGGCAAATCTGACCAATATTCCATCCTCCTGATTCCTGCTTACAGGCAAAAATTTAAGCAGGAAGCACCAGTGACTAGAACAATAAAAAAGTGGTCAGATGAAGCAGATGCTAAAATACAGGACTGTTTTGCTAGCACAGACTGGAATATGTTCTGGGATTCCTCCAATGGCATTGAGGAGTACACCACATCAGTCACTGGCTTCATCAATAATTGCATCGATGACGTCGTCCCCACAGTGACCGTACGTACATACCCCAACCAGAAGCCATGGATTACAGGCTGCATCCACACTGAGCTAAAGGCTAGAGCTGCCGCTTTCAAGGAACGGGACTCTAACCCGGAAGCTTATAAGAAATCTCGCTATGCCATTCGACGAACCATCAAACAGGCAAAGCATCAATACAAGACTAAGTCTAAGAATACAGCACTAACACCAGCACAATACAGCAATAACACCATAGTGCCTGTGCCCAAAAATACATCTACCACCTGCAAATATGAATTCACACAAGACGCCCTGTAGCCTGCATGTAGCCTACAAACACCACTTCCAGCTGGCCCCTGGCAGAGATTTTTTATTTATATTTCGATATTCAAATCATCTTGCTGCAGGATTATTTTCCTCCTTCAACGAGAGAGTTCAAATTAGGATCCGACATCTGTATAGTTCAAGAAATTCACATAGCTCTGACAATTCCACATATGGCCATCAGAGAGTGCTGTTCAATCACTAACTCCATGGTCATTCACGTATGTTACACTGTATAAGACAACTGGATATACTGTAATATGCAATATTAAGTCTTCGACAGCGGTGAAACACTTTATATTTGAAAAACATAACAAGTATTTGATGTTTTGAGGTATTATACAATTTAGGGACATACAAAACAACAGTAGATTTGGGGAGAAAATCTATTTGAATCCCATAATATAGTCTTAAACATGTTTGTGTTTTGTAACAGAGGGGCATTTTCATTTGTGGTGACTCAAAGTAGCCTGGTAAATTTCAAAACGAGAGAGGGAGAGAGAGAACAGCTTAAACAGGCCACTGCACAGCGCAGGAGGTTAAGACCAGCGCGACCGTTGACTTATTCAAACTTAACACAACGTAACGCAGGCCTCGGCTGTATCCTGTGATAGAGAGAGAGCCCAGTGTGTGTCCGTTATAGACCAAGTGTTCCCTCCACAGTCTACACCGTATTAGTCCTTTAGCTGTGGCTCGAGAGAGAGAGGAATGTTGGTAAAGTTGAACATAAACATGGATGCAGTCAGGCAGTAGGCTAATGTAATTTGGCTGGGTGAGAGCCAACTGTCAGGTTGGGTACTGTACTGTGGCAGCGCAACATAAAGACTTAACGTTCAAGTGAATTAAGATGTATTGTATTGGAACGGATGTTGTCAAGCGGCTTTCTGAAAAAGGAAAGTTATCCTACACAATGACCTAAATTCAACCTCTGATACAGTAATAGCTCTATTCATGGGCGTGTGTGGATGAATGAAAGTTCATCATCTAACAACTGAAACTAAAGCCTCTCCAGATCAATGCAATGCAAATGTCTATGTAAATGTAGGGAAATCATACGGCTGTGAGTGCATAGCAGACACTATTTGTGGCCGTTCGCGTAGGCTAAGAGATTGCATAAGACACCCCTGACTGCTGCACTGAGCCGAGGCCAGAGCTAAGTGCTACAGTGCCACAGAATCACTCAGTCTGGGGGTTTTCCAGCATGCAGGCAGCATTTTATACCACAAAGAATGTGTGGTGGATGAAAGGCCTTTAAAGAACTGTGATTACACAACTCTGGAGGAGCAGAGGAAAAACAAAGACATTAAACACAGCTGAAAGTTGTTTAAGATCAGCAATCTTTCTGTCTTTATAGACGACCGACTGGCCTGCACTTTGTTGCAATGCAATATTTGAGTTCTTGTAATCTTCTGTTGAAATAGTTTAAAATGACAAATTTTTTTGGTCTGTACTTTATGCAGTGCTTGAGTTGCTGTAATGTAAGAGCTTCCCGTAGAGATCTGGAAATCTCTCAATGGGAACAGCGAGCCGAGAAGCCCTACTTGAAGATTCCGGGTGCTCATTGGAATTCTTTTGACATTTGATCTCCCCTTTCGTCTCCCCTCCTCACTTCATGCTATGTGATGCTGAGACCAGCTGGCACCCTTTATAGAGGACGTCTCTAGTTATTAGATCTCTCTAGTCTAACTAACTTAAACTTTGTTTGCTATGGGTCTGAGTCACAACTGCTTTGTCTTACACTAGAATAAAGAGAGTTAGGAGATGGAAGGTGGGTGGAGAGAGGGGGCTGCTTGCTGCTTTATCTAGCGTGAGTGGATGAGCCGAGCTGATTCTCTCCTGGCTGTGTGTTGTCTCTCACTAGACCAGATCCCTCAAATGCATGGCGCTCTATAAATCCCTGCCTGCTTGCCCACCCACCTTGCCTGCCTGCCTGCTTGCCCACCCTGCTCTGCCTGCCTGCCTGTTCTCTCAGCAATGCTCTCTCTGACTGCCTGCCTTTCTGCTCTTTCTGTCTTTCTGCCTGTCTGCCTAACTGCCTGCCTGCAGCTCTGGAGCAGGTTAAGTTAGTGTGTTGAGTGAGTGTGGACCTCTGATCAGGAGGGATTAGTAATCAAAGCCCTGGAGGCCCCATTCTGTCTGTTTCCATGCATGTCTCCGGCAGAGAGGTGCTTCACTAGTCCCTCAGACGGGACTGGAGGGAGTCTGTGGTAGATTAATCTAATCCCACTGATGTCCATAGTGCACTGTGGCAGTGTGGTACGTATGTGGTGTAACCAGAGAGGGTGGCAGAGGAGGGAGGGGGGCCCCGCCCTTTGTGGCTTATTGAGAAAACACTGTGTGTCCCCCAAATGGCGGGACATAGCCACTGAAGGGTGGAGCCAGCAGAGAGGATACCCAGCCTACTATAACTCTCTAATTGGGACTTCTCCAACTTCTCCAACTAGAACTGAGATACAATATTTCTTTTCAAACCCTTCACTGTGTGTGTTTTTCTCACATCAAAATGTTCCCCTGGCCCCTACAAACCCAACTGCTTTTACATTGTCCAGAACACTTACACAGGGTGCACACCCATATAGACAGATTGATTCCATTTCCCTAAGATCAGCACTTTAGCTGAAGAGTGACATGGAGGGACAGGGGAAGGAAAGATGAGGAAGGAAGGATGGGGAAGAGTGGGGTGTTAAAAAGTATTGCCAAAGTGGACGAGAGATTTCCACTTGAACACTCTGTTTTCAAACTCAACGTTCAGTGTTAACAGCGCTGAAGTGATCTGTTTATGTAGTCACTTGAAGAGTGCTTTGGTCACGTTCTCAAGCATCACTTTGATGCATCTGACAAGCCACTAGCACAATGGCTGACAACAACGGCTGCGCTTACTAATGTTCCAACCATTTGGCCCCATTTCCACTTTCTTAGGTTGGATACATTGTTAAAAACCTAAAAGGAAAACAAGTCCCAGAGAGGCACTGACTTCAACCCCTCACTCCACTATTCATAACATTCCTCCTCCACATACCTCAACCCAAACAATGAGAAACAAATTATGGCCATTGGAAAGCCTTTCAGCCAGGGCACAAACAGAGCCATCAGCCAACAATGTGCTGCTTAGGTCAGCCCAGCTGAACGTGTTTCATTTTTAAGCACAGAACACACCAAAACGGTGTCAAAGTTGTAAGAGCTCCTTCCAAAGATTTGTTCAAAAGAAACAGCGTATTTGATTATCCATCAACTCTATTCCGTTAGATATTTTGGTAGCACTTATTCATGGCTCTGAAGAATTGGGTAACAACATGGTAATAACCAGGTCATTGTTTTTCTTGTTACTGGTTACTATACTAGTAATTATCATAGTTATTACACAATTATTTAGAGCCACACAGTAAGGTGGATAACGCTTTACATTACAATGCCTTTATTACTGTGTAATTACTTGTGTAAGTACAGTGTAACAAGTATTGTGCTCACTACTTCACTATGGCTGTCTATCTCTGTATACCTCAGCTAGTCGACACTGGTGCTTATTGCGGCCTACACAATACACAGCCTGGTGAGTCAGGCTCTGAAAGTATGATGAGTGTCCAGTGAAATCTGGATTTCCTGTTCCCTTTGGGCAGAATCACTGCCACCAAACGCGAAAACAAGTTCGTCGAACTCCTTATGGAATCACATTTGATTACCCGTCAACTCTATTCCATTAGGTAATTCATTGTCTGTCTATCTCAATATGTCAGGTTGCGCTGGGGCTTGTTAAGGCCTACACACCATCCGCCTGGTGAGCAGTGAATCAGGGGCTGAGGGTGTGATGAGTGTCCAGTGAAATCTGGATTTCATGTTCCCTTCGGGCAGAAGGCTACTGTATGAACAGGAGGTCTTATGTAAGAGAGTGCTTGACGCTCTCCTCTCCTCCAGAACAGTAAGTACCCATTCAAGCCATATTGAATGATTTCTCACTGTGTTGCTGATTTAACTGAATTAGCATAGGGTACCGTGTACCTTGACAACTGCCTAAAGCACTAAGAGTACTGTCCATTGCCCAACACATCACAGGCAGTCCTAGCAGGGTTAGAGGATGACAATAATATTGATTCTTAGGGTAAATAAAGGTATGGTAACTAATGCTTGATAGCAATCATTCTGTCTGAAACCAGGAGGCAGATAGCCAAAATGCCAGTCTGTTTGAGCCATCATGCCCACTCGTTGTCATGCCAAATGTTTGTTTTGACAATGATGGCAATGGAGTTGGCAAAAGTAGAAACAAAACTGGGATAAGGCTATTTATAATTTAAAGGCAAAGTACAGTGGTCTCATTAAAACAGCAATTAGGATCATTTAGGAACTCAACTGTTTAGTAAGTAGACAAAAATTTGACTAAATATGCAAAAGTGGCCAAGTCCCCTCCCAAAACAAACTGTCCTAAAAACATTCTTGTCCTACAGGCAATGTTTGCTGTGACAAGACAAGATGCATTATTTGTTGTGACGTGCTGTGATGCACTCATTGTTGAACCAGACCAGTCCAAACCGCCTCTCTTGTTGGGGATGGAGGAAGGAGGAGGGGGTCTGTGGGAACAGTTCTGTCTAGGGTGTTCTCTTCTAGTTTCCTCTTCTTCCTGAACACCCCCTCCCTCCTCCCCCCCATCCTCCCTTCTCTTTCCCGTTCAGCTGTACGCTCTGTTCCCACCCCATTTATGTCCAAATCAGGACAAGTCACCAGACTAGTACATGAGACACACACACACACACACAGACATATATATATATATATATATATATATATATATATATATATATATATATATATATATATAACCTGATCAAAAACAGTTATGATCCAGAACCATATATAGTTGTTATCGGAAGTTTACTTACACTTATGTTGGAGTTATTAAAACTTGTTTTTCAACCACTCCAAAAATTTCTTGTTAACAAACTATATCAAGTGTATTTATATAGCCCTTCTTAGATCAGCTGATATCTCAAAGTGCTGTACAGAAACCCAGCCTAAAACCCCAAACAGCAAGCAATGCAGGTGTAGAAGCACGGTGGCAAGGAAAAACTCCCTAGAAAGGCCAAAACCTAGGAAGAAACCTAGAGAGGAACCAGGCTATGAGGGGTGGCCAGTCCTCTTCCTTCTGTGCCGGGTGGAGATTATAACAGAAAATGGCCAAGATGTTCAAATGTTCATAAATGACCAGCATGGTCAAATAATAATAATCACAGTTGTCGAGGGTGCAACAAGTCAGCACCTCAAGAGTAAATGTCAGTTGGCTTTTCATAGCCGATCATTGAGAGTATCTCTACCGCTCCTGCTGTCTCTAGAGAGTTGAAAACAGCAGGTCTGGGACAGGTAGCACGTCCGGTGAACAGGTCAGGGTTCCATAGGCGCAGGCAGAACAGTTGAAACTGGAGCAGCAGCACGGCCAGGTGGACTGGGAACAGCAAGGAGTCATCATGGCAGGTAGTCCTGAGGCATGGTCCTAGGGCTCAGGTCCTCCGAGAGAGAGAAAGAAAGAGCGAGAAAGAGAGAATTAGAGAGAGCATACTTAAATTCACACAGGACACCAGATAAGACAGGAGAAATACTCCAGATATAACAGACTGACCCTAGCCCCCCGACACATAAACTACTGCAGCATAAATACTGGAGGCTGAGACAGGAGGGGTCAGGACAGGAGACACTGACGATACCCCCGGACAGGGCCAAACAGGAAGGATATAACCCCACCCACTTTGCCAAAGCACAGCACCCACACCACTAGAGGGATATCTTCAACCACCAACTTACCATCCTGAGATAAGGCCGAGTATAGCCCACAAAGATCTCCGCCACGGCACAACCCAAGGGGGGGCGCCAACCCAGACAGGAAGACCACGTCAGTGACTCAACCCACTCAAGTGACGCACCCCTCCTAGGGACGGCATGGAAGAACACCAATAAGCCAGTGACTCAGCCCCTGTAATAGGGTTAGAGGCAGAGAATCCCAGTGGAGAGAGGGGAACCGGCCAGGCAGAGACATCAAGGGCGATTCGTTGCTCCAGAGCCTTTCCGTTAACCTTCACACTCCTGGGCCAGACTACACTCAATCATAGGACCCACTGAAGAGATGAGTCTTCAGAAAATACTTAAAGGTTGAGACCGAGTCTGTCACGTCCTGGCCAGTATAAGGGTTAATTGGTATTGTAGTTTGGTCAGGGCGTGGCAGAGGGTATTTGTTTTATGGTATTCGGGGTGGTGTGTTTGTTGTAGGGGATTTGATTTCTGTATTCCGGGATTTTTTGGGCACTGTTCCTTGTGATGTATGTCTATGATTGATCTAGCTGTTGTATGTCTATGTGTGGTTAATTGGGGTTGGGACTCTCAATTGAAGGCAGGTGTTGTCCATTTGCCTTTGATTGAGAGTCCCATATATTAGGGTGTGTTTGTATGTGTCTTTTGTGGGAGATTGTTTTTGCACTGCGTTTGTGAGCCTGCAAAACTGTTTCGTGTCGCGAGTATCATTTATTGTTTTGTTTGTCAAGTGGATGCTTTACTTTTGTTTTTTTGTCAGTAATAAAACATGAGTGTCCACAATCCCGCTGCATTTTGGTCCTCCTTTCCTCAACACGACGAAGAACGTGACATAGTCTGCATCTCTCACATGGGTAGGCAGACTATTCCATAAAAATGGAGCTCTGCCTCCAGCTGTTTGCTTAGAAATTCTAGGGACAATTAGGAGGCCTGCGTCTTGTGACCGTAGCGTACGTGTAGGTATGTACGGCAGGACCAAATCGGAAAGATAGGTAGGAGCAAGCCCATGTAATGCTTTGTAGGTTACCAGTAAAACCTTGAAATCAGCCCTTGCCTTAACAGGAAGCCAGTGTAGGGAGGCTAACACTGGAGTAATATGATCACATTTCTACCAGCCGGATTCTACCAGCCGTATTAAGCACTAACTGAAGTTTATTTAGTGCTTTATCCGGGTTGCCGGAAAGTAGAGCATTGCAGTAGTCCAACCAAGAAGTAACAAAAGCATGGATGAATTTTTCTGCATCATTTGTAGACAGAAAGTTTCTGATTTTTGCAATGTTACGTAGATGGAAAAAAACTGCCCTTGAAACAGTCTTGATATGTTCTTCAAAAGAGAGATCAGGGTCCAGAGTAACGCTGAGGTCCTTCACAGTTTTATTTGAGACGACTGTACAACCATCAAGATTAATTGTCAGATTTAACAGAAGATCTCCTTGTTTCTTGGGACCTAGAACAAGCATCTCTGTTTTGTCTGAGTTTAAAAGTAGAAAGTTTGCAGCCATCCACTTCCTTATGTCTGAAACACAGGCTTCTAGCGAGGGCAATTTTGGGGCTTCACCATGTTTCATTGAAATGTACAGCTGTGTGTCATCCGCATAGCAGTGAAATTTAACAATGTTTTCGAATGACATCCCCAAGAGGTAAAATATATAGTGAAAACAATAGTGGTCCTAAAACGGAACCTTGAGGAACACCGAAATTTACAGTTGATTTGTCAGAGGACAAACCATTCACAGAGACAAACTGATATCTTTCCGACAGATAAGATCTAAACCAGGCCAGAACTTGTCCGTGTAGACCAATTTGGGTTTCCAATCTCTCCAAAAGAATGTGGTGATCGATGGTATCAAAAGCAGCACTAAGATCTAGGAGCACAAGGACAGATGCAGAGCCTCGGTCTGACGCCATTAAAAGGTAATTTACCACCTTTACAAGTGCAGTCTCAGTGCTATGATGGGGTCTAAAACCAGACTGAATCGTTTCATATACATTGTTTGTCTTCAGGAAGGCAGTGAGTTGCAGCGCAACAGCTTTTTCAAAATATTTTGTGAGGAAAGGAAGATTCGATATAGGCCGATAGTTTTTTATATTTTCTGGGTCAAGGTTTGGCTTTTTCGAGAGGCTTTATTACTGCCACTTTTAGTGAGTTTGGTACACATCTGGTGGATAGAGAGCCATTTATTATGTTCAACATAGGAGGGCCAAGCACAGGAAGCAGCTCTTTCAGTAGTTTAGTTGGAATAGGGTCCAGTATGCAGCTTGAAGGTTTAGAGGCCATGATTATCTTCATTGTTTCAAGAGATATAGTACTAAAACACTTTAGTGTCTCCCTTGATTCTAGGTCCTGGCAGAGTTGTGCAGACTCAGGACAACGGAGCTTTGGAGGAATACGCAGATTTAAAGAGGTGTCCGTAATTTGCTTTCTAATGATCATGATCTTTTCCTCAAAGAAGTTCATGAATTTATTACTGCTGAAGTGAAAGCCATCCTCTCTTGGGGAATGCTGCTTTTTAGTTAGCTTTGCGACAGTATCAAAAAGCTTGCTTCAGAGCTCGTCTGTATACCAGGGAGCTAGTTTCTTATGACAAATGTTTTTAGTTTTTAGGGGTGCAACTGCATCTAAGGTATTGCGCAAAGTTAAATTGAGTTCCTCAGTTAGGTGGTTAACTGATTTTTGTCCTCTGATGTCCTCGGGTAGGCAGAGGGAGTCTGGAAGGGCATCAAGGAATCTTTGGGTTGTCTGAGAATTTATAGCACGACTTTTGATGCTCCTTGGTTGGGGTCTAACAGATTATTTGTTGCGATTGCAAACGTAATAAAATGGTGGTCCGATAGTCCAGGATTATGAGGAAAAACATTAAGATCCACAACATTTATTCCACGGGACAAAACTAGGTCCAGAGTATGACTGTGGCAGTGAGTAGGTCCAGAGACATGTTGGACAAAACCCACTGAGTCGATGATGGCTCCGAAAGCCTTTTGGAGTGGGTCTGTGGACTTTTCCATGTGAATATTAAAGTCACCAAAAATGAGAATATTATCTGCTGTGACTACAATGTCCGATAGGAATTCAGGGAACTCAGTGAGGAACGCTGTATATGGCCCAGGAGGCCTGTAAACAGTAGCTATAAAAAGTGATTGAGTAGGCTGCATAGATTTCATGACTAGAAGCTCAAAAGACGAAAACGTCGTTTTTTTTTTTGTAAATTGAAATTTGCTATCGTAAATGTTAGCAACACCTCCGCCTTTGCGGGATGCACGGGGGATATGGTCACTAGTGTAACCAGGAGGTGAGGCCTAATTTAACACAGTAAATTCATCAGGCTTAAGCCATGTTTCAGTCAGGCCAATCACATCAAGATTATGATCAGTGATTAGTTCATTGACTATAACTGCCTTTGAAGTGAGGGATCTAACATTAAGTAGCCCTATTTTGAGATGTGAGGTATCACGATCTCTTTCAATAATGGCAGGAATGGAGGAGGTCTTTATTCTAGTGAGATTGCTAAGGCGAACACCGCCATATTTAGTTTTGCCCAACCTAGGTCGAGGAATAGACACGGTCTCAATGGGGATAGCTAAGCTGACTATACTGACTGTGCTAGTGGCAGACTCCACTAAGCTGGCAGGGTGTCTAACAGCCTGCACCCTATCTCATTGTGGAGCTAGAGGAGTTAGAGCCCTGTCTATGTTCGTAGATAAGATGAGAGCACCCCTCCAGCTAGGATGGAGTCCGTCACTCCTCAACAGGCCAGGCTTGGTCCTGTTTGTGGGTGAGTCCCAGAAAGAGGGCCAATTATCTACAAATTCTATCTTTTGGGAGTGGCAGAAAACAGTTTTCAACCAGCGATTGAGTTGTGAGACTCTGCTGTAGAGCTCATCACTCCCCCTAACTGGGAGGGGGCCAGAGACAATTACTCGATGCCGACACATCTTTCTAGCTGATTTACACGCTGAAGCTATGTTACGCTTGGTGACCTCTGACTGTTTCATCCTAACATCGTTGGTGCCGTAGTGGATAACAATATCTCTATACTCTCTACACTCGCCAGTTTTAGTTTTAGCCAGCACCATCTTCAGATTAGCCTTAACGTCGATAGCCCTGCCCCCTGGTAAACAGTGTATGATCGCTGGATGATTCGTTTTAAGTCTAATACTGCGGGTAATGGAGTCGCCAATGACTAGGGTTTTCAATTTGTCAGAGCTAACGGTGGGAAGCTTCGGCGTCTCAGACCCCGGAACGGGAGGAGTAGAGGTCAGAGAAGGCTCGGCCTCTGACTCCGACTCGCTGCTTAATGGGGAGAACCGGTTGAAAGTTTCTGTCGGCTGAATGAGCGACACCGGTTGAGCATTTCCCTCCAGAAGCCATGAGAAAGTTGTCCGGCTGCGGGGACCATGCGAGAGGATTTATACTAACGTTACTATCTGTACTTACTGGTGGCACAGACGCTGTTTCATCCTTTCCTACACTGAAATTACCCTTGCCTATCGATTGCATCTGAAGCTGGGCTTGCAGCACAGCTATCCTCGCCGTAAGGCGATCGTTCTCCTGTATATTATGAGTACAGCATCATTTTAATGTTACTTAGCTTCGGCTGTTGGAGGTCCTGACGAACCATGTCCAGATAAAATGTCTGGAGTAAAAAAGTTGAATGAAAAAAAAGTTGAGTGAGGGAAAAACTAATAATATAAACGGTAATTAAAAAGTAAAAACCGTAAAGTTGTCAGGTAGCAAAGTAAGGTTGGCATCAAAATCGCACAGCAGCACGTAACCAAGTCTGCAAGTCCGTTAGGACATCTACTTTTTGCATGACACAAGTCATTTTTCCAACAATTGTTTACATACAGATTATTTCACTTATAATTCACTGTATCACAATTCCAGTGGGTCAGAAGTTTACGTACAATAAGTTGACTGTGCCTTTAAACAGATTGGAAAATTCCATGGCTTTAGAAGTTTCTGATGGGCTAATTGACACCATTTGAGTCAATTGGAGGTGTACCTGTGGATGTATTTCAAGGCCTACCTTCAAACTCTGTGCCTCTTTGCTTGACATCATGGGAAAATCAAAAGAAATCAGCCAAGACCTCAGAAAAAAATGTTGACCTCCACAAGTCTGGTTCATCCTTGGGAGCAATTTCCAAATGCCTGAAGGTACCACATTCATCTGTACAAACAATAGTATGCAAGTATAAACACAATGGGACCACCCAGCCGTCATACCTCTCAGGAAGGAGACGCATTTGGGCTCCTAGAGATGAACGTACTTTGGTGCGAAAAATGCAAATCAATCCCAGAACAACAGCAAAGGACCTTGTGAAGATGCTGGAGGAAACAGGTACAAAAGTATCTATATCCACAGTAAAACGAGTCCTATATCGACATAACCTGAAAGGCCACTCAGCAAGGAAGAAGCCACTGCTCCAAAACCGCCATAAAAAAGCCAGACTACGGTTTGCAGCAGCACATGGGGACAAAGATCATACTTTTTGGAGAAATTTCCTCTGGTCATAATGACCATTGTTATGTTTGGAGGAAAAAGGGGGAGGTTTGCAAGCTGAAGAACACCATCCCAACCGTGAAGCACGGGAGTGGCAGCATCATGTTGTGGGGGTACTTTGCTGCAGGAGGGACTGGTGCACTTCACAAAATAGATAATTTTCCTCCCTCATGAAGCTATGTGCATATATTGAAGCAACATCAGTCACGAAGTTAAAGCTTGGTCGCAAATTGGTCTTCCAAATGGACAATGACCCCAAGCATGCTTCCAAAATGGCTTAAGGACAACAGTCAAGATATTGGAGTGGCCACCACAAAGCCCTGACCTCAATCCTATAGAAAGTTTGTGGGCAGAACTGAAAAAGCGTGTGTGAGCAAGGAGGCCTACAAACCTGACTCAGTTACACCAGCTCTGTCAGGAGGAATGGGTCAAAATTCACCCAACTTGTGGGAAGCTTGTGGAAGGCTACGTGAAACGTTTGACCCAAGTTAAACAATATAAAGGCAATGCTACCAAATACTAATTGAGTGTATGTAAACTTCTGACCCACTGGGAATCTGATGAAAGAAATAAAAGCTGAAATAAATCATTGTCTCTACTATTATACTGACATTTCACATTCTTAAATAAAGTGGTGATCCTAACTGACCTAAGAGAATTTTTACTAGGATTAAATGTCAGGAATTGTGAAAAACTGAGTTTAAATGTATGTTGCTAAGGTGTATGTAAACTTCCGACTTCAACTGTATATCACCTCTCACCTAACCAGAAACCAGAGGTCCTTGTGTGCCCAGTTGAGAACGGGATACTGTCTCTGAGGAGGTTGAATGCCATAGATGAAGAGGATCGGCTATGTCCAGTCTTTGATTTGGGGGAGGTCGAGAATAAATTGCTATTTTTATTTTACTGTTCTTTACATGATGAGTAGCTTTGTTTGATAAAATGCAACAGCAGACACCGGAATTATTCTGGATAAGCGAGAAACAGAAACTTGAATGGCTTTTCAGAAAATAAGTGTTCCTTTTTTTCTAAAACTTGGAAGTTTGACAAGATAAGCTATATAGCTGAAGTTGCAGATTCTTGTTTTGTTTTTCAATGTTTTTTTAGTTTTGTATGATTGTATTTATGGAAGTGTATGTGTGCATACATCCACTGGTTTGTTTTGCTACAGAAAATACATATAATAGAACAATATTATTGTAAGTGTCACGCCCTGATCTGTTTCACCTGTCTTTGTGATTGTCTCCACCCACCTCCAGGTGTCTCCTGTTATCCCCATTAGTCCCTGGCGTATTTATCCCTGTGTTTCCTGTCTCTCTGTGCCAGTTCGTCTTGTTTTGCCAAGTCAACCAGCATTTTCTCCTAACTCCTCTTTTTCCCAGTCTGTTTTTTTCCTAGCCATCCTGGTTTTGACCCTTGCCTGCCCTGACGCCGAATCCGCCTGCCCGACCACTCTACCTGTTCTGACCTCGAGCCTGCTTATCCCCTGGTACTGCTTGGACTCGGACCTGGTTTAGGAACTCTCGCCTGTCCCCGACCTGCCTTTTGCCTACCCCTTTTGGTGTAATAAATATCGGAGCTCAACCATCTGCCTCCTGTGTCTGCGTTTGGGTCTCGCCTTGTGCCCTTATAATAAGCCCATGTGGGCTGTGCATCCTTGAAGATGCATGACACTATAATAATAGAATTAATCAAAATCATCACACACGTGCGCACACACACACACTTCAGTAAACAGAATGGTTAACTTGGCGCACTGACTCACTGAACTTATTCATAAGTGTTTGGAAGAGATTATACTGAGAAATCAACATGGCACTGGTGAGTTCTCAGACTGAGGATTAACTATAGTGAAGGTCATAACTGAAATGGTACCCTATAAGGTCCAATTTCAGACACAGGCAGTGAGTCCAGGGTGTCCCACAACAGGCCTGCAGAGAACACACCGTTTCCTGTTTGTGTCCCATTCAAATGCCTCCCCCTCCTCCGGGTCTAACCATGCACCTGCAGCAAGGCCCTGGCCCTGCCTGAAAAACACTTTCAGCCCAATTACTTTCTACCCGGGATACAGAGAAAAGAAAACAGCACGTGTTGTGAAACAATAGCATGGTGTACAAACACGCCTTGCCACTGGAGTAAACATACTCAACAAAACCCCATTGTACAACGCCTACAGACTGGCCCTGGTTTAATAAAAGAACACAATGATAGTTTGTTGGGGATGGATATAAAATACAAGGTATTTTCCACTTAAACTATGGTCTCTTAAGGAGCTGTGCAATGGGCACGCAAGCTTTGGCTCTGGGTGCCAAGATCACTAAAACCAGTAGAAACACATCTGCAACATATGCATAGTTTTCAGTAAAATTGTAGTAAATCACAGTACAGTAAATCACCTTCAAATGGCCTTTGAATTGCATACCTCATCATGCACAGATGTTCCCATTGGGCCATCTCCAGAGACATGGCTTACGAGTCAGGCTCACACACATTTCCAATGAAACACAGCTATCCTCTTGTTTATGTATCATAATATTCTCCAACGGACGTGGAACATGGAAGTGGGGGTGCATGATTTTCCCCATTTCCTCATCAGTAAACGGGGACCTCCCACTGGCACTTTTCCATTTTACCAGAAGTCCTCATTGAAAACAGACCGAGGAGGAAAACAGAGGGTGGAGGAGGGGGGCTCGTTGTGGGGGCATATAAACAACTCCAGACTCCACCAAAAGAGTGTCTAACTCCTGGCTGCGATCCAGCTAGTAACTGTCCGGCATCACTCTGAGACACAAAGAGCTCTGTGACTGTGATCTTCCATAGCGCTGTGTGCGTGCGTGTGTGTGTGTCTGTGTGTATGGGACTGTAATCCATAGTGTTGCAGGCAGAGTGAAAGTGTCAACTGACACCCATTAGGCCTACCCTCTGCCAGTGGCTGCAGACAGAATACTTTGCGGGGTCGTTAAGTCTAAGTTGTCTAACAGAGAAAGTCCCGATGTTGGACCCGGTCGGGTCAAAGGGGAGCCATCATGGCAGCTGCTGACTCATAATGGAAGACTATAGGACTTACTGGAAGGTCTGTGAGTCAGATAGTCACCCCTCCCCCATATTGCCCTGTCGCCACCCTCTCTCCCCTCTTACCCTCCTCTCCCTCAGCCAGTCTCTCCTCTGATCTCACACAGCGCTCCGTCTGTAATCTCGCTTAGACAATAACACACAAATGCCACCCTACCCATATGTTTGGTGAGCTCATGATTTCTTCCCCTTACAATTCCACCCAATAAGAATGTTGCACACATGTTGTTAGGCCATAAGGTTAATAACACAATATCGTAGAAATGAACAATGCGATGAGAGTTGGTGTTATATTGCACCACCGCACCATGACGTTAGGTTTACAGAGGGAAATAGTAATGCATTAGACGGTACTACTGATATGAGTGTAAAATCTAAGTAGATTAGACTTATGAAACAACAAAACATCAGCTTCTTGTGTGCTAAACAAAGTAAACAGCCACTCTGGTTTTTATTTTAAACTAACTCAACACAGTAAACAACATCTCCCTCTCTCGTCCTCTTCATTATCGCATAACTCAACATCAAGCGTCATCAGGAATAGAATAAAGGTCCATTCTGGAGCGCCATGAGTCCTGCCTGGGTTTCAGCTGAGTGGTTAGAGAGGGGTGGGTGGGTGGAAGTTCAAGCTAAGTGTTTATGGCAGGCAGGAGTCAGTCCGCTAGCTTATGCTGTCTGTGTGTGTGTGTGTGTGTGTGTGTGTGTGTGTGTGTGTGTGTGTGTATGTGTGTGTGTGTGTGTGTGTGTGTGTGTGTGTGTGTGTGTGTGTGTGTGTGTGTGTGTGTGTGTGTGTGTGTGTGTGTTGGGCATGTGTGTGCCTGTGTACATGCGCGTGTGTTTGTGTGTCAGTCCGCTTACTCTGCCACTCTGTGAGGGAAGCAGTGGGCCCCTGTGCCCTAGCACCGTGGGAGGAATCCAATCTAAAAGACTCCACCAGGGCCCTCGCCAAGCTCAAGCCTAGCTGGAAGCCATCCCCAGCGAGCAGCGCTGTCAGGTGGCTGGTGTGGGTGTAGGTGCAGTATAATGAGAGAATGTAGCCTATAGGCGTCGCAGGCGTTGGATATTCCTGCATGAACAATGATGTGAGTAAGACTATGATTGAGAGGGGTATGTACTGCTGTAAATGAATACCACCCACAACCTGGGGGCCCACTCTCTATTCTCTGTATATCATCAAATACTGTTTATGTAATATGACCGTTACATAAGAGAACACCCACTGTCCACGGAAGTGCATCACTGGTACTAAAGCACCTGTAGCTACCAGGAAACATGAATGCATGTTTGTTTCTGAAGTTCCATTCATGAACTTTCACTGGTCATGGTATATATTGCTCATTTGGCATTTTAATTGATTTATGTCCAATTGCTCTACTTTTTTTTTATTACTGATACTTTGGTAAAATTAATAGGGTCTAAAAGTAGTTTATAAATGGTTAATTAATCGTTTATATAGAGTTTATACTTTTATTATAAATTGTTACTAATAATCAGTTACAATTCTTGAAATTGTGAGATTGTTGCTTGGTGCCAAAATGTGTTTTAATTGCGGTGTACAGTTTTTTTTATTCAAACTGTAAAGTATTTTGAAATATAACAGTTGCAAAGTTTGCAATGTTTTCTTCTAATTTAGACATACGTTTCACACAGAATGGTGTACCACCGCCATTGGAGTGCAAGCGTCCTGGCCATATGCCTTTCCACACTCCCTCCAGCAAATTAGATTTTCCTTTTTCCTCTTCACAAAATTATTATTATCATGGAAGAGTATGATCCAATGTCATTCAAAGACAATCGATGGTAGGAAAACTGACCAATAAGATTGCTCTAACATTTGTGGTTTTCAGGTCCTTCCCTGTGATTGGCTTACTTCCATGAAGAAGTATCCGCCTCTAAGCCTCTTATAGGCTGTGTTTCGCGGCTTTCTGCAAGTCATTTGAATACGGCTGGTCGTGGTCGCGGTTTCCAATGACTTCTCATTCAAAGGATCATGCAGACACAATGGATGGACTTTACGAATAGGAATTGCATGCTCTGAAAACACTGATCGTTTTTATTTGTGTGCGTTTTGCACTTATTTCCAAGGATCATTTTTGAAGGATTATTTTCTTTCATCTGCTTTTATTTTCCAAAAACGTGGAATCGTTTTATTAGATACAAATAGTGTACATCATTTTATACTGTTACAATTCGATTTTTTTTTCGAGTTGGGGTAAGTTGATCACAATACAGATGTAGGATCTTAATTTGATCACTCTTTTGTTTCTGTGAATTTGTAGTGTATTCATGGTTTATAAAGGCTTCTAAAGTTTGTAATTTCCACTTTAAAATACCCTAACGAAAATGGTATAAATGTTCATGAATTATAATCCACATAATAACTCACATTTCTTGTTGCTGCTGTATTATTTCCCTACTGTAGCAAACTGGCTCAAATTAAGATCTGTGTGTTCACTGTGAGCCTGATTATTTGTGACAAGGAAACATGCTGGGAATATGAAACTTTCAAAACAAAAGTGTTCTGTAATGCATTTGACCTATAAATGACAGCGCTTTGAGGGTTGCACTTTGAGTGAAGGCAAAAACAACTTAATGACGGCAGATCTTAACCTTTACATAATGATTACAGATCTTGACTTTTACGACCTGCTAAATATTTCCAGAATCACCTTTAGCAATCCCAGACACTCATATCTGATATAATGTAATGTGATGTGAAACTTTAAATAGACGTCAACTGTGTTATTGTTTTTGCTCTAGTCTGCAGCATGGCCAAATAATGACTTGTCTGGCATGCATTAGCCTTCATTACTCACTAGTGTTATGACTGAGTGGGGTTCAACCCAGAGTTCTATGGAAGGCTGGCGCTTTTCACATAATAAGAGTGCATGAGTCAAGAGTAATAAACTGTGCCAGGGGTTGTGGGTTGGGTTGTGTTTATCCTGTCTGGGTTACAGTTAGATGGTTACAGTAGACTAAGGATCAGACAAACAGGGTGGGATATGTGTGGGAATGAACTTTCTTTCGAAACAACACCCATCTTATTTTATGTCTGTATTTGCTTCTCTATCAGATGTTCCGTTCTTCTTTTTCTAGGCTACGGAACAGACAAAACAGGGTGGGACGTGAGGTTTCTTATTCCCTCCATCTTATAAACACTATCCACCCTTATCTATCCAAGATGGATACAGTATAGTATAGCTGTTTTTTCTTCTTCATAACTCTAGTATATTTGCTTCTCTATCGGATAGATGAGGTTCTTATCTGTTTCCACGTAACCGTTATGATCCTATTCATCCCCAGCCAGGCTGTAGTGTAGTGTCAGCCTGTTGGTCAGTCAGAGAATGTCACTTTCATTCAAATGTGGTAGGCTTTAGTAGGCCTGATCTGTACTTGGTGGGGGGGGGGGGTACATGTTGTAGTAATGCTGGTTGGTGATTGCTTGAAAACGTCCATTGCGGGGTAGATCATCAGCTCCTGTTGTAGCAGGTCACCATCATTAATGCTGCCTCTGTCTGTCCAGACTAAAGAATAAAGGACCTTTTAATCTCTTAACAGTGTTAAGGAAGCCAGCAGGGAGAGAAAAAGGATGGGCCAGGATGGCGGGTAATTGAGACAGTGGCATAAACAGGCTTACCGGAATGTAGTAGAATCAGCAGTAGCAAGGACATGAGACAGTGGCATAGTCAGGCGTATACCAGCACGGTGTAGACTTAGAATCAGCAGTAGGGGGTAAACAACATTAGGGTAACCGATCACACAGCTTTTTTTTTTTTTACAGCTTTTCTCCCTGTCACACACACATAAACACAAGTACGCACACACACACACACACACACACACACACACACACACACTCACTCACTCACTCACTCTCTCTCTTTCTTGGAGAAATAACATTCAGTTGAAACCATGAAAAATAAAGTGTTTAGTTATGAGTTTAAGAGAAGAACAAAGATTTGACATTGTTTTTATATTTTAAATCTCTTTTAACAGGTCAATATGCCTCCCACGACACCATACGCTGGCAAGTTCAGCCCCAGCCCTTACAACAACAACAACAATCTCCACAAATACCACCAGCCCATGGAAGCGAGCTACGGGGACATGTGCTACCATGACAACAGTCTTGTTTCAGGCTCCCTGGAGGCCCTGATACAACACTTAGTTCCCACAGTAGACTACTACCCTGACGTGAGTCTTATCTCTAGTCCAACAAAAACATAAAACATAAACAATGGAATCATACAAACATATTTGGGGTTATGAAAGGGGAAGACAATTAATCTCATAAGGCTTAACTGTTATATTCTTCAAGGACAAATGTGTATACTGTACAGTGGACTACTACTCTGATGTGTGTTGTTATCTCTGGTCCAAAATGCTCTCTCAGGGGGACTCTAATGACAACAACAAAAACATAGACAAGGGAGTAATGCAACCTTTTATGCCAAATAGGCTACGGTTATATTTCGGGTTGTGTACTAAGTCCATACGTTATATTCTTCAAGAACAAATGGGTAGACTCACACAGAACGTATATATCGTTAACTGAAATGACCATTGAACAGCGGGAAATGTGCCGTATTGTGCTGGGCTGGTGTTGGGTTGACGACAACATGAGTTGATGTTAACAATCTTTTTTTTCTTGTTCTCCGTCAGAGGTCGTACGTCTTCACCTTCCTGCTGAGTTCCCGTCTCTTCCTCCACCCGTATGAGCTCATGTCTCGGGTGTGTCACCTGTGTGTGGAGCAGCATAGATCTGGAGACCTGCTGCTTGATAAGGTAGCTAACACACACACACACACACACACACAAACAGAGATGCACCTACACACACACACACACACACACACACACACACACACACACACAAACAGAGATGCACCTACACACACACACACACACACACACAAACAGAGATGCACCTACACACACACACACACACACACACACACACACACACACAAACAGAGATGCACCTACACACACACACACACACACACACACACACACACACACACAAACAGAGATGCACCTACACACACACACACACACACACACACACACACACACACAAACAGAGATACACCTACACACACACACACACACACACACACACACACACTAGTTCTAAACAACCAGGAGTGGACAGCACCTCTTTACAGTCTGTCTCACACTGGCATGTCTTTCTCTTCGCTGTCCTCAGATCAGAATACGAGACGTCGCTCCAAAGATCGTGCAGCTGCTGACAGAGTGGACGGAGACATTTCCCTATGACTTCAGAGATGAGAGGATGATGCGCTGCCTGAAAGAGATGAGCCATCATCTGGCCAGAGGAGATGAGGTCAGTACCCGTATATAACCTCTGACTAACTGACTCATTAGAGATGACAATAGACATGGCATCAGACATTTCATTTGACCAGTTATGGCTGCGTGTGACATCAGACACCTTATTTAGCACATATTGAGCTTGATCAAGGGCGCTGAGTTCATGCTGCCTTGTGCTGTTAGTCTTATCATTAGGTGTGTGATATGTTCACTTGTGTTACGTCATAATATGTGTTGTGTGTTAGATGGGTCATATGTTTTATATCAGCATAGATGGCGTAGGAGGTGAGAATACACACCCACAACAAGTTCACGAGTTGCAGACTTCGATAATGAACTCAGCGCCCTCGTCATTATATCAGCACAGATACAAATATACCTTGATATGGATTTCTCTCTCTCTTGATGTTGTCTAATATCAGTACTTAAAAAGATTGTTTCCAAAATGCTATATATCCATTTTCAGAAAAGTGGGTAAATTAGCTTTTATTGTTTAAAGAAATTATGAAAGTGATTGGTGTGTTTTTTTTCACTATCTAATCATGGCATGGGTTCAATGGCAGACATGTATTTGTTTAAAATCTATCACTTGATGGTTTCATTTCAGATAGACAAATAATCATGTTTTTTGCAAAATACTATATATCCCCCTCACTCGCAGAGAAATAAGTAACAAGTAACAAATAACTACATCTAATGTATCAAATAACTGCATTACAAATTATACATTTGTGACATCAATATTTAAAATGAGTAGTATGAGATTTTGTAGGTAAAACATTTATATTTGCCATTTTAGTAATTTAGCAGATGCTCTTATCCAGAGCAACTTACAGTTAGTGCATTCATCTTAAGATAGCTAGGTGAGACAACCACAGATCACAGTCAAATATACAGGACATGAACATCCCATTCCAGCTAAACAATGGATATATAGTGTTTTGCACAACAACAACAACAAAAAATCATACACATCTAAAATCTATAAATAGTCATATTTTACACACACATGAAGGTACCCATAAGCAATCATTTCTGATTAAGAAAAAAAACAAGTGAAAAATGTGTGGATATAGCTTTTTGGAAATAAACTATTCGCTTGTATACAATGCATAGATTGATCTCTCGCTCGATGTTGTTTTGCATCAGTACTCGTGGAGGGCCATGCAGCAGATGACTCAGCGGTTAATCCGAAGGTTGGCGGCCCTGGGTCAGTACGAAGAGGCTATCGCCACGCTCAATGCCTCCGCAGCCGAGAGACCCACTGCTCTGAAGAGCAAACAGCAGAACGGACAAAGGAGTGACGTACTGAGCATCAGTGACGATGCTTTTATTCTCGCCCAGCAGCTCACGCACATTGAACTGGTGAGGAGAGAACATACTGTAGACCGTACTGTATACTGTATTCGTGATATGTGGTGTTCAGAGAAGTTCAAACTGAATGGCCGGTTTCATCATTAGAATTTAGTGTTGATTTAGAAGTACCCGTGATCTATCAATTGAAGTACCGTACTGTTAGAAATACACTATTGTTTTAGAAATATTTGCTTATTAGAATTCTTCCGTTTCCAATTCTAGGACAGATTGAGTTTTATCGGACCAGAAGAGTTCATCCAAGCCTTTGGTGTGAAAGATCCCCTGGACAACCATAAGGTAGGCCACATAACATAGTCCTCTACCTTCCACATAACATTGCCCATTACCTTACACATAACATAGTCCTCTACCTTCCACATAACATTGCCCATTACCTTACACATAACATAGTCCTCTACCTTCCACATAACATTGCCCATTACCTTACACATAACATAGTCCTCTACCTTCCACATAACATTGTCCATTACCTTACACATAACATAGTCCTCTACCTTCCACATAACATTGTCCACTACCTTCCACATAACATTGTCCATTACCTTACACATAACATAGTCCTCTACCTTCCACATAACATTGTCCACTACCTTCCACATAACATTGTCCACTACCTTCCACATAACATAGTCCACTTTCTTCCACATAACATTGTCCTCTACCTTCCACATAACATTGTCCACTATCTTCCACATAACATAGTCCACTTTCTTCCACATAACATTGTCCTCTACCTTCCACATAACATTGTCCACTACCTTCCACATAACATAGTCCACTTTCTTCCACATAACATTGTCCTCTACCTTCCACATAACATTGTCCTCTACCTTCCACATAACATTGTCCACTACATTTCACACAATATTGTCAAAGACCTTCAAGATAACATCGTCCACTACCTTCCACATAACATTCTCCACTACCTTCCACTGGTTACATAAGATACCATCTGTCAGTAATTATGGTGAGGCTACTGAATGGGTTGTGGCTGACTTCATTGTGTCAGTCCATTAAGAGTTATCAATAGAGTACATCGCAACAACTAGTCATGAACAGAATGGGAGAAACAACTCTAGCCCACATATAGTTTATAAGAAAAGAAGCAGAACTAATTGAAATGCTCCAACAACAACATATCCATCATGGATATCATACTAGACAATCATTTTTAAAAAAGTAACCTTGACCTGTCTTTTCCCTCAGAGTTTCTTTAGAAAACGCAAGACCACTAACCTGGAGGCCTATGTAGCTTGGTTCAACAGACTCAGCTATCTGGTGGCCACTGAAATCTGTATGGTGAGTGCTCTCCTTCTTTCTCACTTTCTGTCTCCCTCTTTCTCTCTCTGTGTCTGTCTCTTTCCCCCGTCTACTACAATTCTCTCTCCGTCGACATTATTTCCCCTCTCTCCCTTGTTTCTTTGATCTTTTCCTTCTCACACAGCTCCAATGGTTTTGTGTTTTTCTTCCCTCCTTCCAGCCAGTAAAGAAGAAGCACAGAGCTCGGGCATTGGAGTTCTTCATAGACGTGGCCAGAGAATGCTTCAACATCGGCAACTTCAACTCACTCATGGCCATCATCAGTAAGTTACAATACAGGGCTCTAGAATGTTCTACATTAGAATTGGAATTTCAGTTCATTTCACTGAATTGAAATGGAATTGATCCCTAAACCCCTGCTCTCCTCTCTCCACAGCCGGGATGAACATGAGTCCTGTGTCTCGGCTGAGGAAGACCTGGAGCAAAGTCAACACAGACAAGTTTGACATACTGGAGCACCAAATGGACCCCTCCAGTAACTTCAATAACTACCGTACTGCCCTGCGAGGAGCCACCCAGAGATCTATCACAGCACACAGCAACCAGGAGAAGATAGTCATTCCATTCTTCAGCCTTCTCATCAAGGACATCTACTTCCTCAACGAAGGATGTGCCAGCCGGCTATCCAACGGTCATGTGAACTTTGAAGTGAGTCTGAGTAATGTACAGTAAATGCATTATTGCTAATCATGACAAGACTTTTACTGTATGGACTGGTTTCCCTCGACTAAGAAGTATGTTCAGTGGTGAATCTCCATTGAAATAGCTTTTTAGTCTAGAACAATCTGGGTCCAAGAAATTGGCCTTTGGTGTTTAAGTAGCAGGTGAAAAACACATTGTTGTCGATTATCTTTCATTTCAATGAATGTCCATTTCCTGTTTCTCTATAGAAACTGTGGGACTTGGCGAAACAGGTCAGCGAGTTCCTGGTGTGGCGCCAGGTGACGTGTCCCTTCGAGAGAGACAGGAAGATTCTCCAGTACCTCGTCACAACGCCAGTCTTCACCGAGGATGGTGAGTGTTGTCCACAGATACATTACATTTAACGTGTCAATTATTTAGAACAGTACAAAATGTGCAGCGCCTGGGGTCTAGTGGTACCCACACGTGACCCTGGGTGTTTGCACGCGTGTACTCCCCACAGAGACCAGGGTTCGAATGTCCACACTTCCCGCTGCATCGCCTCCCCTTCGAATTCTGTACTGTCTAAGTAAAGGATACAGCATATGAACGGAGGATGAAAGTCCACACTCATATGAAAGTGCAAACCCTACTATAATCAGTACTGTATCTCATAACATTGGCTTCGGGGATAGTCATGTTTTTTTGTCTCTTCTGCAGAGCTGCATTTGGCCTCCTATGAGAGCGAAGGTCCTGAGAACCACATGGAGAAGGACAGTCGCAGGTCTCTCAGGTGTGTAACTTGACTGTTTTTTTTTTTTACCTAACTTGACACTTGGATTTTGAACCTTTATTTAACTAGGCAAGTCAGTTCCTGGTGTGGATTTTGCGCTCATACATGGTGCACTGTTTGTATTTCAAAACATTGTATTATGTGTCCTATGTTGCAGGTCATCCCTATTGCACAGAGAGCATCGGTGAGTGACGGTCATGAGTGGGACACTGGTCTGGGTGATTATTCCATCCCAGCTAAAGAGGCTCATGGTCGGTGGGCTCTCGAAAGAGCTGAGAAAGAACTGTTCAAAGGACTCAGAGAAAGGATGCCTCCCTCTATGGCTGAAGAACTGAAGATCCTGCCTCTCGCACTGTACATTGACAGATGATTCATTTGTAACGTGTCTACCCACACAGTATTACAGTTCATTTTTTTTTATACCAATGGGTCGTAATGGTTACTGATAGTTTTCTATGCTTTTCTGAAGTAGTCTTTCTATAGTGTAATGAGCTTGTTGCTGGTTGGCTCGCTCAGTCTTCTTAGAACGTAAGCTATTTCTTTTATGTTATTGTTCTTACTAAATAGTGTGTTTTGCATATGTTAGGAATGAATTACTTACATATATGTGATGAATCTTTAAAGATACAAAAAAACAAACCTCAAAACTCATCTCGTCTTTGGTGGAAGGAATATGAATATGACTGAATACCCAGCGGTGAATAGTTAACTGTTTTTTAATTTTTTAATTTTGTCATGTGTTGGTTTACCTTACAGCTATTACTTTTTATAAATGTTTTATGTTAATGTATTCTCTTCTTTTTTTACTATTTGGTTTTGTATCGTGTATGTGTTTATTGTTTGTTTGCCCATCCCAATGTGTTACTTATCAGGGTACTCTACATTAAGTTCTTATGTGAAATAAGAGGTATATTTTTATTTTAGAAGAAAATAAAGAACATTTAAAGGTGATTTATTTTTCTGTCTCTCTAAATTTCTCTCTAGTGCCATCTAGTGTTCACAACTAAGCTTACAATCAAGTCACATCCACACCGAAAATATTGTAATATTATTTAAAAAAAACAAGAATTTATTGTAAAAGAATGAGAAAGTAAATAACATACTAAAAATGTCACATTTGACTGAACTGAGAGGAAAATCTAAACTATTTCTAAGGGGAAAAAATGACGCCTTATATATAAAGCAGACTCATACATGTTTCAAATAAAATGTCATTGCATTGTTAATGTACATTATAATAATTACATAATAGTTAGTTCATGTGTTTAATTAGTTCCCCATTAGTATCTTCATCAATATGAATATTATACATCACTAATGATAAGAACTCACTGAACTCATGTATGAGAGGTCATGTGACGTGCGAGGTGATGACGTTGTCTGAAGACCTCGCTGCAGATGGAACACTTGAGCCTCTCTTCCCTCTCCCTGTGACGCTGTTGTTTCACCCCACACGCAGATCCTGTGGCATCCAGCGCCCTCTTGTGGTGAGACCTCATATGCTGCACCAGGTCTGAAGTCAGACGGAAGGAAACGTTGCATTTGGCACACCAGTTCTGAGCCGGCAGGCAGAGGGGAGAGAGTCGTGAGACTGAAGGGGACAGGAGCACCTGGGAGGGGGGGATCGGGACCTGCAGGGGTCTCCCTGGGGTCCAGGGCCAGAGAGCTGCTGGGCTATAAAGAGGGTGCCTCTGTTTCAAAACACCATGGACCAGCACAGGTCTGTGGAGATCAGTAGAGGGAGTAGTAATGGAGATTTTAGCCCTCTCAGGCAGGGGGGTAGTCTGGGGAAGTGGAACAGAGCGTGGGGGCTGGGAGAAGGCACTTCTCCTGTTCCCCGAGACAGAGACTTGGTTGAAGGCAGAGGTGACAGGAGGAGAGTCAGTGGAGGTTTCCTCAGAGCGGGATGAAGATAGAGACAGAGTGTCTTTCAGAGCCTTCTTCTTTGAGTCTCTCTGCTCCACTGCTGGGTCACTTCCGGGCTGAATTCTCTGGTTCTGTGGGTTGGATCTGATGTCTTCAGGCCCTGAGGTCTTCAGTTGTGGTTTTAGTTGAGTGGTTCTGTCTTTAGTGAAGGTGCTCCTTATTATATTGGTGGGCAAGTGGCAGGTGACCGGGCTAGGTTGTTGGTTCACCTTCAAAGTACGGTAACCTCTCTCCAGTGGTTCCTGCTTCCTGACTAGAGGCTGTGGGCCATTTCTATCCTCCTCCATGTGTTTCCTTTTGAGGGCACTCCCTGCCGACCTGGTACCAGACAAGCCTGTCTTATTACTGGTATTCTCCATATCCCTGGCTAGATTGTGGAAGTCTGTTGCAGGTTTTCCATCCTGTGGACTTGTCTCTGGATGGCTCCGTTTGAAGGCAGGAATGGGAAGGAAGTCAGGTTTCACACGGTTGGTGTTGTCTTGACCAGGTTTGGTGGTGTGGCTGTTTGGTTGTCTCTGCGTGCAAAGGAATCTCCAATGTGCCAGGAAGGGGAATTCAGACTCAAACCCCTGGTTGCAGTTTGTACATGTGTGTGAACCAGCACCTGGTTATAAAGATGAATATGGATGAATATCACTTTATTCTGCCAATATTGCATGACATAAACCTTTGCCAATACTCTTTGAATTGTACAAACATATTGGGGAAATCTAGTTTTAATGTTTAATATTTAATTGCAGTCAATAGTTCAATCATAAAAAATTCTATGAATAATATATATGTATATATTGTAATACACATTCATAGAATATGTATACCTTTGCTTTGCGTCTGCAATGGGTTCAGTAGAAGAAGCTTGGCAAGGTCTTTCCCATACCACACCAAAAGCTCCTCATCTTTCTGGATCGTCCTGAGGGCTCTAAAGAACAGTTGTCCGTTCTTCACATAGGCCTCCAGGTTCTGTTCCTCGCTGCTCCGGGCTGACTGGACGAGCCGCAGCCACATCGGACCGTCAGTGGGCATTTTGTGCGCTGAGGTGTCCACCTGTGTAGCCAAATAGAAACCGGTCTTACAAAAACAAGTCAAGTACAGCATTTTGCCAACTGAAAGTTTCGATGCATTTTAGACCTGTATTCGGGCATGAGAAACTGCCCCCAGCCAATCGTTTGGAACACATTAGTTTAAGACGCATGGATTTAAGTGCATGTTCTCACCCTTAAAATGTATGGTGCCGATCTTCTGTCCATAGACTTGAGAGCGATGAAGGCGATGCTGTCATAAACAGTGGTGTGATTCAGCTCACATGGTCCAAAAACTGCGTGTTCGGGAACGTCGCAGGTGGTGTGGACGCGCGTAAAAATGTCAGTTATCCATCGTTGCGCAATTTGCGCAGCTCTCGCCCCTGTGTTCCAAACGAGTTTGGAACGTATTTCTGCCTCCAGGATCTCCTGAGAACCAGATAACATCAGAATCCATATCATTAGGCTGACAATTAAGAATAAATAATTTGTTTGAATAATGCCCTCCAAAAACGTGTCTAAAAACGCTCTAAATCCCAAACAATACTTACCATTGCAAACAGCTGCCTGGTGGAAAGATCTGCGCTTCTCTTATTTGCACTATCCCTGCTTGTATTATACAGTGTATTGTGTCTTGTAGATGTCCACCAATACATGCCATAGGACTGGTCGACTGGAGGAGCTGGTTTTATAGTCTAATCTAATCTGCACAATGAGATTTGACAATTCTCCGCCCCTCCTTTATCCTCTTGTTAGATGGGTGACATTAATGGTCTCTGACAATCAGAAAGTGTCGGTGCATGGATGGACAGTCTAAAGAGGTCATGGGTATCAGGGGCCAGCCAGCGCATGTACAGTAGAAGCCAATTTCAATTGGATATTGAATTCATGACATTTGGTAAATAGGGACAAAATATAGTGGATTTAGGTGACGGCGGGTCATGTTCTGGTGTGCAAGCATGCCCCGCGGCCACGACGATAAACGCGAGTGTGTGTCGGGTAAATGGAGTGATGCACTTTTCTGTATCCTCCTCGGGCGACAGACAAACCTTGGCTCATTGATGGGTTACAATGCTGGAATTCACTCCACACAGTAGCCTACTGAGCAAATTCCACATTGTTTGTCACGACCACAACGACAAGGACACCAGAATCTGTCGAATTTAAGTTTTCAAACAAAACAATATTTTTTTATTTCAGTCTGTTTAATTAAAAGTCAAGTCCACGTTTTTCTATGGTTTTGTCTTTAATTCATTGTATGTCAAGCTCCAATAAAGTTTGGTTGTCGAACTGAAATAGTTCCATAAGTTATTCATATTTAACAAAATATTGTCACCTGCTGTCTCCCCGCCCAGTGTGCTGGTGGTGTAGTTACAGGGTTTCCCAGGCTCGGTCCTCCTCGCGTCCCCCCCTGTGTGCACATTTTGGTTTTGCCCTAGCACTACACAGCTGATTCAAAAATCAAAGCTTGACGATGAGTTGGTTATTTGAATCAATTGTGTAGCGCTAGGGCAAAAACCAAAACGTGCGCGCAGGAGGGAACGTTCCAGGAAGAGTTTGGGAAAACCTGTGAGACTTGGGAGCAGTAGGGTTCAAAGGCGCGCAGTAGGGTTCAAAGGCGCGCAGTAGGGTTCAAAGGCGCGCAGTAGGGTTCAAAGGCGCGCTTGTGCGTTTGTTCGGCTCTCTTGCGCGTTTGTTCGGCTCTCTTGCGCGTTTGTTCGACTCTGTTGCGCATGCTCACTTCAGATGAGACGGTACTGTCACAGTATCAGCGGTAATTCTCTAGGAGGCACGCCCCAAATAATTTTATTCTCTCAATTCAGAAAATTAAATAGTTACCCACAAGTGGCAAGGACGATACATAGTATTTACAAAGACACACAGTAACATGTCGCGTAAATGTCATGTTAGTTTATTTTCGATTTTGTCGTTGGAAAATCAGGAGTCAGTCTTGAGTCTTGTTTTATCCAGACGAAGAAAGCGCATGTGAGGTAGTCAGTCTACTCTAGTCAGTGCTACAGTACGATGTGCAAACTCAATGAAGATATATATTTTTTATCAAGGCAATGATCATCAACGGACAGTGGATAGCACTCCTGCTTACCTTTCTTATAGGCCTAAACACATTATTTTGTAATACCGAAGAGGCATCTTGCCATGGAGCTTTTGATATTTATTTCGTTTTAGACAGGTAAGTATCGTTATAGCCTACAGACTAAACGCAAGATGTAATTGATATTAAAGTTACTAGTGTTTTTTTTAATGGTAAAGTAACTTGAATCAACACGATTCTATAGAATCTATCATGTGTCAGATTGCACTAGTCAAGTATTTTCTTATCACGTTTTGTGTGTAAAATACTCCTGTAAATAGTATTTCAATGACTTGAGTTCTATTTCAGTCTGTCTAGTCCTTGTAAGGGTTTGTTTGGTTCTGGTTCAGGGAACGTTCCTTACTGCTCTACAGGTCTGGGAGTGTGCATGATAACTGGGGAGAGATCTATGAGTTTGTGGAGCAGCTCACCAACCGCTTTGTGAGGTAAGTGAATAAAGTCATACTCTCAGGTCCAAGCTCTGTGTATGAGGTGAAATGAGCAACTTGTCTTGAACACTATACATCACTGCCCATCAATACTATGGTTCACTTTACAATCTGAATCATGAAACAGAAGAATGGGCCCCTTTTTAGTCAAATAATGATTTACCAAGGACATACGATATTTACACAGTGAGGAATCAAGTTAGTAGTTAAGACACTCATGTGAAAGTGGGGCAAATCCTTTTCAAGCAGTAGCCAATAGGCATTTGATCAAATGTAGCTCCACCGAACACTTGGATACAGTTGTAATAGTGGGGTACTAAATTTAACTCCAGAACAGTTGTCTGAAACAGCTGGTTGTGGTAACAACTGTGCATAATTGTAATTTAGGAGAGAAAAGGGTTAGCTCCAAAGAGTGTAGGGAGGGATAAGTTGGCCTACTGTAAGTGAAGTCTTTTTAAATACAAAATGACCAGTAACTTCTTGGTGTTTGATCCCATTCCTTGGTGTTTTTCGGTTTGTTTTAGTCCTAGGATGAGAGTTTCCTACATAGTTTTCTCATCTAGGGCAGAGGTGATTCTACCGCTAACTGGAGACAGGTACAGACACACACACACACACTCTCACTTGTCACAGTACATAGCATCTCTCTCTCTTTCCCTCTCCCCCCTCTCCCTCTCATCTTTCTCTCGCTCTTTCGTTCTCTCCTCTCTTTCTCTCTCCTCTTTCTTTCTCTCTTTCTCTTGCTCTCTCTCACACACACACACACACACACACACACAAACACACAGGCAATTAACATAATTTCTCAGATAGAATCTCTTTGTAGATATGAAATAGATGAAGGCTTGAAAAAGTTAAGCAAAATCAGACCGGCTGGTGAAACATACATGCACGAAGGCATGAAGTCGGTAAGCATTTTCTATTTTAATCTATTCTATATTTGTTTGTTGTTGGACTGTTTGTGTTCTACATTAAAACATGGCTTCCCCTATGTAGGCCTCAGAGCAGATGAAGGCCCAGGTCACACGGTCATCCAGTATTATCATAGCTCTGACTGATGGGAAACTGGAAGTCTATCCTTATGAACTAACCGTAAAGGAGGTAATACCATTATACTAAACGGTGATGAGTAATAAAATAGTACTTGCTGGAAGTGCTTTGAGCACTGACTGGTACACAGCTATTTCCTCTGTTTTTGTTGCAGGCAAACACCGCCAGGGAGTTTGGTGCTAGAGTGTACTGTGTTGGTGTGAAAGACTTTGATGAGAGCCAGGTGAGTGTTTTTAAGGATCTGTTTTATGCAGTGCTCTCACCTTTCTATCAATTGAAGGCTGCATAAGCACACATGAAATATTCACACTGCAATACACTATTTTGTTTACGTTGAAATCTCTGAGCACTGCCAAAGTGAATCCATACTGGAATTACTAATGACTACCATAATATTGGAAGAAAAATAAGCGTACCCGTCTTATGATTTGATCATCTGTCTGTCTTAGAGAGCGTTAGCAGTCTGGACAGGAAGTTTAGTTGTACTCTAATCATCTAATTGGATCGTGCCAGCCTGCTTCCTCTTATGGTTTCATTACATTAGATCAGCCTTTGAAACCAGACCGGAAAACATCAACAGAGGGAGAAAAGGCTGTTTTGTAGATGTACAGAAAACAGAGGGAGAAAGTGCTATGTTGTACGTAGCTGTGGAAAGACAATCTTTTTGATGTTGTGTAATATCATATGCTTTCCTCTTGTACTCACAGCTTGTTGACATTGCAGACAACAAAGACCAAGTATTCCCAGTGCTGGCTGGATTTCATGCACTCAAAAGCATTGTGAATTCGGTCAGAATAATTACATCCAACAATACGTCAAAATAAACGTTAAGACACATACCATGTCATTAACGTTGTCATTATTCCTATTTTTCACAGATTTTGAAGCAGTCCTGCACAGAAATATTCAGGATAGAGCCCACTAGTGTTTGCGTAAATGGTACGTTGCAAAGCTTTAGTTTTTTGATATACCGATACCAATACTATCATTGGGTAAAACTGTTATTTGTTTGTGCCTGAAAAATCCTATAAAATTGTAGAATCTTTCAACATCGTCCTGAGAGGATATGACTTCACCCGTGGCAGGAGCCAGGATGGAGTGATCTGCGTTCTCACTGTCAACCAGAAGACATACAGTTAGTATACCCCAAGCTCCATAATGCGACATGTTCTGCATTCCAATATTGACACACGACTGTAAGACTGCAGATTGACGATAACCCCCCCCCAAGCGCTTGTTCATACTACATTCCTTCCTGTTTACCAGACGCCACCGTCGTTCGTAGCTGTACACCCAACAGTGCACTTCAGCCCCATTGCTCAGGATGCAGTCTACTGAATGTCCCCATGAAGTAGCCACACTAATGAAGTACTGAGGGCGTGGAGTGAATGTTGTGTTTCAGAGAGAACAGAACAGTGTCTCATTTAGTAGGGTCAGGGAACATTATGCCGCTAGCTGAGTACATTGAGCTGGTATCTGTCTTATTGCTTAAAATAGAACACAACACACAAAGTCTCTTCACTGAGAGGGCAATGAGCTCACCCAGCGTGCTCCCTCTCCCCCCCCCCCCCAGATGAGCGGCCTAGTGTGGTGCAGGATGGCTATCTGTTGTGTCCAGCACCAGTGCTGCATGAAGTCGGACAGTAAGTGCTGCACTCAATTCTCTCCTCTTCGAACTTCCTCTATCCATAAATGGCCAGTGAGCTACTGAGCGCGCTCAGTTGGCCAGATCAAAGGAATGTCATGTTGTTGGTTGGTTGCCGTGAGAGCTGAACCACACAGCAACCCAGACTCTCCACAGCGACTACACACACTTCCATTCAGGGTGGGTACATTTACATTTACATTTAAGTCATTTAGCAGACGCTCTTATCCAGTAGTGGGTTCGACGGGTAACAGGTGTTCATCGCTTTATAAAAGCAAACGGAAACAACTTCAAATGATATAAAAATATAATGACAGCCTGGTGGTGACTGGAGAATAGCAGCTGTTCATCCCTAGTCCATTACGGGACTCTGCCTGGTTTCTTCATAAAATGTGACCGAATAGGCTGAACCGATGTGTAGTGGTGAGACCCACCAAAATGGTTTGGCACACTATCATTAAAACAGCTTAGAGGAAGATGTGATATGTTAGACTTTGTGACCCTGTGTTAGTTTTTACCCTGTCCACCAGCATGCCTATTTGCTGTGGCACAGTGCCTTGGCATTTCAACAGTTGGTCTGCCAGACCGATACTTAAATGAAGTTTGACCTACTTTGTTAGTATCTCTCTCTCTCTCCCTCCCTCTTTCTGTCTCTCTCACACACACACACACACGCACACGCACACGCAAAGCAAAAAAATAGAATTGTGCTGGATTTTCTTTTCCCCCACGATAGATCGATAGATGTGCTGATCAGCTTGAACAACGGTCAGTCCTACATCTCAAGCCCGTTCACTATCTACGCTACAACTTGTGTGAGTATCGGTGTCACAGGTCACACCAACACTCAAAACAAAACGGCCTCATTCTACTTACATAGTTTGCTCCGTCCTAGTCCACCAAAGTCTAGTCTGATGAAGTCCGTGATATAACGTTAGATATGAAGTCGCACATCATCTGATAAAGTCTGTTTCGTGGGCTGCTTTGTTTTACAATGTCTCCTGTTGCAGTCTGATGGGACAGTGGTGCTGGTCCTGATCTTAGTTCTACTTCTGCTGCTGGTTCTGGCTCTGCTGTGGTGGTTCTGGCCGCTCTGCTGCACTATTGTGAGTGGTTCAACCTCCTCCAGGACCGACTGTATTTTCCGGTAGTAAGGCAGGGAGAGAGTATGAGTTAATAGAGTTGTAGATTGAGATGCCAGTACATAGTAATTCATTGTTGTATAACTGCTGACTGTTTTATACTGTACATGCTACAGGTGATCAAGGACCCCCCTCCCCGTCGCCCCACTCCTCCTCTCACTCCTCCTCCAGTACCAGTGAGTGCTTAGATTCTATGGTAGTATTCTTAGAAGTGCCATGTGTTTTATGTCTTTCTCGTCACACCATTGTAGAGTAACTTTAACGCCCCGAACTCACTCCTCCACTACAGGAACCAGAGGAGGACCGTCTACCCAAGAGGAAGTGGCCCATGGTGGATGCATCATACTATGGGGGAAGAGGTATCGGAGGAATGAAACGCATGGAGGTACAGTTGAAGTCGGAAGTTTACATACACCTTAGCAACATACATTTAAACTCAGTTTTTCACAATTCCTGACATTTAACCCTAGTAAAAATTCCCTGTCTTAGTTCAGTTAGGATCACCACTTTATTTTAAGAATGTGACATGTCAGAATAATAGTAGAGAGAATTATTTATTTCAGCTTTTATTTCTTTCATCACATTCCCAGTGGGTCAGAAGTTTACATACACTCAATTAGTATTTGGTAGCATTGCCTTTAAATTGTTTAACTTGGGTCAAACGTTTCGGGTAGCCTTCCACAAGATTCCCACAATAAGTTGGGTGAATTTTGGCCCATTCCTCCTGACAGAGCTGGTGTAACTGAGTCATTTTTGTTGGCCTCCTTGCTCGCACACGCTTTTTCAGTTCTGCCCACACATTTTTTATAAGATTGAGGCCAGGGCTTTGTGATGGCCTCTCCAATACCTTGACTTTGTTGTCCTTAAGCCATTTTGCCACAACTTTGGAAGTATGCTTTGGGTCATTGTCTATTTGGAAGAGCCATTTGCGACCAAGGTTTAACTTCCTGACTGATGTCTTGAGATGTTGCTTCAATATATCCACATCATTTTCCTACCTCATGATCCCATCTATTTTGTGAAGTGCACCAGTCCCTCCTGCAGCAAAGCACCCCCACAACATGATGCTGCCACCCCCATGCTTCACGGTTGGGATGGTGTTCTTTGGCTTGCAAACCTCCCCCTTCTTCCTCCAAACATAACGATGATCATTATGGCCAAACAGTTATATTTTTGTTTCATCAGACGAGAGGACATTTCTCCAAAATGTATGATCTTTGTCCACATGTGCAGCTGCAAACCGTAGTCTGGCTTTTTTATGGCAGTTTTGGAGCAGTGGCTTCTTCCTTGCTGAGCGGCCTTTCAGGTTATGTCGATATAGGACTCGTTTTACTGTGGATATAGATACTTTTGTACCTGTTTCCTCCAGCATCTTCACAAGGTCCTTAGCTGTTGTTCTGGGATTGATTTGCACTTTTCGCACCAAAGTACGTTCATCTCTAGGAGACAGAACACGTCTCCTTCCTGAGCGGTATGACGGCTGCGTGGTCCCATGGTGTTTATACTTGCGTACTATTGTTTGTACAGATGAACGTGGTACCTTCAGGGTTTTGGAAATTGCTCCCAAGGATGAACCAGACTTGTGGAGGTCTGCAATTTTTTTCTGAGGTCTTGGCTGATTTCTTTTGATTTTCCCATGATGTCAAGCAAAGAGGCACTGAGTTTGAAAGTAGGCCTTGAAATACATCCAATTGACTCAAATTATTTAAATTAGCCTATCAGAAGCTTCTAAAGCCATGACATAATTTTCTGGACTTTTCCAAGCTGTTTAAAGGCACAGTCAACTTAGTGTACGTAAACTTCTGACCTTCTGGAATTGTGATACAGTGAATTCTAAGTTAAATAATCTGTCTGTAAACAATTGTTGGAAAATTTGTGAAATTTGTGAAGTGGTAGAAAAACGAGTTTTAATGACTCCAACCTAAGTATATGTAAAGTTCCGACTTCAACTGTATGTCTGAATGAGTATTACCCCATATAAACTATCATTTCCTTTTCTATTTGGGCTGTACTATATCTTGACAGCAAATTGCATCCCTTTATTTTGAGTGGTGTTAGTTACTCTAATGTTCTGAATGGTTATTTTGTGCTAAACGAATATAAAAGGTGTAAAATGTGAAATAACCTGCTGTAAACTGTGTTTTAGGTTCGTTGGGGTGAGAAAGGTTCCACAGAGGAAGGTGCACGACTAGAGAAAGCCAAGAATGCGGTGGTCACAATGGTGGAAGAGGAGGTGGAAGAACCTATCATTAGAAAACCAATGAGTCAGAGACCACCCCCTACTTATCACACCCCAGAACAGTCCAAATGGTACACACCCATCAAGGTTAGTCACCATGCATTCAGAGCCACATTGACAATGGCTGTCAGTAACTGGCTTTGTATATTAAACCAACAAGTTGACTCTTATTTTATCATCACTTTGTTTCGTTGTTACATCCTCTTAGGGGCGTTTTGATGCGCTGGTGGCGTTACTCAGGCGACAGTATGATCGAGTTGCTGTCCTGAGACCAACAGCACAGGACAGGGTAAGGCACCCCCTTGTATAATGTACTCAGTCAGTTTACTTCCAGTTTACTTTCTGAATTGTTTTCCTAAATTGACTGAAAATGGAATTGACCCTAACCCCGATTTCAACAAACTCATGAACAAAGAAATTAAGGGAGAAAGGGACATACTTAACGATCTCCATTCTGCTTGGTCAATGTTGCCCAGTTCACATGTTAGTAACCTTGTCTGGCTCATTAGTGGTCCGAGCAGACAGGCTCATCAGTGGAGAGGGGATGAGGGGCAGTAAGGGAGAGACAGGACATGACAGGTCAGTTACCACTCTGTCCACTGAGAGGAGGTGACAGCTTTAGCCATTAACTGTCCCCCCATACCCATATGGGATGGGGGATGGAGAGACGGAGGGATCCTATAGATGAGTGATGGTGCTTTAGCCATTAACTTTTCCCCCCATACCCATATGGGATGGGGGATGGAGGGATGGAGGGATCCTATAGATGAGTGATGGAGAGAGGAAGAGAGTAGGGATGGATGTCTATGTTTGTGAGACTCTGACCCCCTAATGCCTATTAGCACCATTATTCTCTGTGAGGCCTCTGGCATGTCACAGCTCACTACAAGATAACGAGCAGAGCAGGGCTGGATGTAAACGAGGATGGGGGGGACGGAGGGATGGAGGGGGGGACAAACGAGGGGCAGCGTGTGACCTCTTGTCCTCTTAACCTCCCTCTCTGTCACGTTGTGTTGGTGTACTCTGTCACACTGCGCTGGTGTACTGCACTACACGTTCATTAAGACGCTGGATTGGGCGTGCATTGCCCTCTCATTAACGGAGGTGGGGGACGCTGGCCATTCTTTTTACTGAGAAAGGTGGGGGTGGGTACCCTCTGTAATTGGTGTTAATGTGATTATAATGTACTAAATCTGTTGTAAATTGCTGTACTGAATTTGATAAATGTTCTATTTCTTGGATAAATTGTCAATATAGCCTATGAATCAAGGCATAGGTACACAATTGTCTGCTGTTTTAAGCAAACACTCCCTAAAACGTATTTGATTATATATTAGCTGTGATTTCTGGTGGATGGTTTTAGTGGGGCTGGTACCTGCTCTTATCTGACTGGGCTCATGATGGTGGCTCCCTTCTTGACAGAATGGGAGTGGCTGTCTGTTCAGCCAGTAATGCTCTTACGCTTGATTAGTTTGATTTGCTAATAGTGATGTCGTGACAACTCGCCGGCCCAGTCGCCATCTCCTCCTTACCCATTACAGTCAAAGCCGGCTGCCTCAATTGAGTTCAATTATGATCAATTATTGTAAATGTCAACTCTATGCAGTGTTGTCAAAACAATTTCCATTCTATGTCACGTATATAGTGACTCCATTATGAGCTCATTTTGTAACTGATGTACCTCATTTATCTGAGATACATAAATCCATATATGGTGGAGGCTAATGGGTACATACACTACCAGTATAATATTGAGGAGAGCTGGTTTGACATGGTTGCTTGTTCTAATCTTCATACCAGTGGAGAGCAGGTCTGAGCAGTCTGCACCGTCTACGGAAGAGGCAAGCTGTGAGGCATGAACAATTGAATACCATGTACCATTGTTCATGAGAATTAGGCTGATATGGAGGTGGGGGTGGGGAGGTGTTACAACTGTAATGAAATATAGTCTGTTAGGGAAGGTCTATACTGTATATTTTCAGATAAATATAGAATACAGTAGATACATTTAAGCCTAACTGGTTGCTATTGTACAAGAGAATGTGTTCTCAATAACTTACCTCTTAAAGTAAAAGGTTTAAATGGAATAAGTAAATAATACAGGAACTGTATTTTGTTTTGTTCAGGGGCGCTGTATGAATTTCACCCGAGTTCCCAGTCATTAGGTCAAACGCACCATAATCTTTGGACTATGAGGCTATGGAGAGAACAGGGCTATGGACCACGTGCCTAAACATCATCGATGTGCCTCTTTTTGGACTTGTTTGTTTTTTATGTCAGCTTTATTTATCCAGGTTTGTCTTTGGATAAAACAAACGTGTTCGGCAGCATTGAATAATGTTAGCTTGCTTACTTGCTATACGATCCTCTTGTCACGGTTTCATTGAATGTAATTTATGTGTAACCAGAGATCAAAGAACACGTGGTAAGAGGATAACTGTGTTATTGAGTGCCGCCTTCTGTCTTTTCTTATCAAGAATGAAGTGTATTTTGCTTGTCTTTTTTTACTTAAGCTCTGTTGTTCCAAATGTGGTGTTGTAAATAAATACTTTCAAAATTCTGTGGAAAGTTTGTGAGGGTTTCACTTTCAACTAAAACTACAATGGGTTAATATTATTCCAAAACTACAGGCTAATCTCATTCATGTTGTTAAATAATGTAATATAATCACATTGTTTATCTAATCCCTTGACCTAATGCTTATTATACATTAAAAAATATATTTTTTCAAGAGAGAATGACAGATCAGACTTTTATTTTCTAGAGATTTTTAGGGGGAAAGACTAAATAAGAATTATAATTTGATACATTGTTTATTTGCATATCATAAAATGATCTCAAGACAACTATGGACAAAATCCTATGCCAAAATTGAAATAATTGATTTTACATGATGTAGCTACATTTGCACATTTAATATTAAACAATTAAACAGTACTCCTACATTTTCTTATAGGCTGAATCGATATATTTTTATCAGCTACTTTGTATCGACATTTTCGCCATCATTAGTCTATGCTATGATTCATTTGCCTATCTGGGTCATTTCCATAATTTTCATCATATTCATATGGGCCACAAAAAAAGTTTTTCATCAGATCTTTGGACCCAGCATTCTTTAACTGCTGCTCATTAACTTCTATTTTATTCAGGCAGTTTCTAAAATGCAGAGAGGGGTTCTTTGGGCACATGTGTCACAGGGCTAATAGTAATTGTAATTTCTGTGTAATTTCCTATAGCTCGGTGGTAATTTCAATACAGCGTTTTTGATAGTGCACGGAAATCTGCCAGGGAGATGGGAGAGCAATGGTGGAAGCAGAAGTAATGCTTGATTCTGTTGGCCCTAGTGAAGATAGAGGAAATTAGTGGAATACTGGAACATAAGAATGGAGCTATTGTAAAAGGGCTACAGTTGTAAATCAAGATAAGCCTCGGAATGATAATGCCCCATTCCTTGTTGGAGTGCAATTCATGAGAAAGGATGATTTTTTTTGGGAAACACGTTTGCGGTCACAAGAAGTGGAGTCAGTCAGAATGACCAGGAGTGTTATGATGTTGATTTCACGTGTCAAAAGAACAAAAGGAGAAAGCACAAATTATCGAAGCATGAAGTGGAATGTTATGATTATCGAAGTAGGGTACCGGTATCATATCCGGCGTCTCGATGGATATGGAGGCGTCATAGTTTAAGATGAACATGTCAAGAATAGTTGATTCACGTCGCTTAACCCACACTGTGAATGGAAAGAAGGGGGAAAGACTGTTATTGATGTTTCATGAAGAAGTTCTCCTGACCTGTATAAAGCTGGTATATATGAGATATGTGGTGCGAGCTTATGTACAAAAGCCACTTCAATGTCATAAATGTAAAACGTTTGGAATATCATTGTTGAATCAGTGAGGATACACAGTGTTGCAATTGTTCCAGAGTTCCCGTAGTGCCCTGTTAGGGTGGAGGAGGTCAAAGTAGGAACGATCAGGGCTGTTGAGGTGTCCTATGCAGAAGCTGTGAAAATTGTCAAAGCAGCGAGTAGAGATGAAGCTATGGCAGTGGATGATGTCCAACAGTCTGTGGATGTCAGTCAGTTGAGAGATCCTGAAATACTAATCGTGAAGGTTGATTTTATTTTGTTTATTGTGCAAGTGATTAATTGTACAGGACAAACGAACAAAACATCTAAGAAATTGGAAATTGTGAAAGCGGCTAAAAGATTCTGGGATCTCCTGGATTTCACAGCAGAAACTTTGTAGGGAAAACTGAACCAAGTGAAGGAGTACATTGACTTTTGTTTCATTTTAATTATTAACATATTTTTTTGATTAAAGTATCTCAGTTTTACCCTACCCAGTAGGTGGCGGCAATACACCTTTTTGGATGTAGTCCGCCAATAAAACCTTTAAAAAAAGAAGAGGCAGAGCATTTTTTTGTTTTGTTTATGGACTAGCTAGCACGAGCTGCAGGGCTAGCCAGCTGCTGAGCATAGTGTAGTAGTGTCATTAAATTATATGATTTACTAAATGCTTGCTAGAAGTAAGGACTATGTACTGTCGATGACACTTCGTAGCTATCGATAGTATGCAACAAAAGGACATTTTCTCTCTGCAGGCTATCATGAAAGCTATAGGCAGCTAGCATGCCCGGCTAAATTTCAAGTTGAATTTCGTGTTATGAGAGGAATGCATACGTTTCGATCAATCACTTGGCTCTGATTTAATCCAATAAACTAGCTATTACCCAAAACATGTTGACTGATTTTACTAGTCATAGTTTCAGATCCTCTTGTTAGTCTTTGCTATTGTTACAGGTCCCAGTTTTGGGACTGGTGCAGCAGAAAATAGTTCCTGTAACACAGGATAAATTATGAAACAGGAAAACGTGGCTTCTCTTTCAAAGGTTCTCTCAATTATTTTATTCAACATTTTCTCATGTGCAAACTGTCTTTTCATCGTATTGCAATTTTTTCTTTTGTTTTCTTTGAAGTGTATTTAATAATCTCTCGTAAATCCCTGACATTAGTTCATACACATATCAAACATACATCAATGTAGACATAAAAAAATTACATTCCAATCCAAATCCTCAAATTCTTTACATTTATAGCCCAAACACATTTACTTTTAACTTTAATTCACCTGTTTAGGTTATAATTGTGCAACGTTAGTTGACTGTTGCCCACTAGAGCCCCATAGGAGACTAAAACATGAAAGCCTTTAAAGACTGATATAACTCAATAACAGTTTACTTTATACCCATGCTAAAAAAAATACATTCACCAAGTGTAAGAGCTAATAGATAGACAAGACTATTTCAACTGACATGAATGCTAATTATTGGAAAATGTTTGAACAAGCTAGCATAGCGCTAACCGAAGCTAGCAACCAACTGACCGGAGCTAGCAAACGGCTAACCGGAGCTAGCCAAATGCTAACCGCAGCTAGCCAAATGCTAACCGCTTTTCTAACATTTAGAGTACAACAATTACAAAGTTCTTAAACATCACAGTTACAACATTAAATTCTCTAAACCCTTAGGATATTGCCAGGAGTGACTTTAAAAAAACATTTTCAGGAGTTCGTTGTTTTCTAGAACAAATGCACCGCCATCATTTCATTTTACACTCGACATGCGTTTTCTGTCTAGTACGAACTTATACAATTACTATATTGTTCAAAACCATTACATTCACTTCAACAGTCAAGTTACAAAACAATATTGTGGTATTCAGTGTATTTTTGCACTTCACTGACCTGTAACACAGGAGAAATAATGAAACAGGAGAACGTGCCTTCCCTTTCAAAGATTCTCTCAATTACAACACACAGGTGCAGGATCGCATATAGTCCCAGTGCGAAGCGAACATATCTCACTGCCCCCTACTGGCCAACTGTAGTATAAATGCCTCGCAATGGCGAAATCTTGGAGGACTGGCATTTCAGTAAAAGCATTCTTTCCCGATACAAAGAAACAATACATAAACACAAATGTGACCATACATTCTGTGTGTCACACTATCACTGCTATCTGGAGTAGCTTGATGACCTAGAAAAAACTATATTCTAGCATTTGATTCAATGTTGGGAAGTAGTGAACTACATGTAGTTCAACTTGTAATTCAATTACATTGTAAGTGTAGTTACATAGATGCTGTGTTCACGATGCATGATTAATACATAATTCAAGGTTTATTTGATGTAGTAAATAAATAAATGATTTACTGATGTATAGATAAGAATTTAAATGTGATGTAACATGTAAATTAACGTTAGGCCATTGTCTGTGTTTTTATGTTCCATCCCGGAACTAACGTTCTCTGTTGTGTTACTGCTACGGAATTTGTTAATTGACTGTGTGCAATCTAACTTAAGCAGATCTTAGTCTGAGTCATAATTGTTGATGGCAGAGGCTAAGAAAGACAGTAAAGGGACTTTCAAGGGACTTTAAGGATCCAATAACCTCTTTTCAGGACAAGCAGCCAACGAGGTATTTTGTTCTACCTATAGAACTTTGTTCATAGTCGCGCCAAGTTCCATTTGTATTGTCGCGCCAAGCGCCATTTGTATTGTTGCGCCGAGCGCCATTTGTATTTCTTTGTTTCAGTACTGTATAATTTATCAACGTTACTGTGTTCATTCAAACATATAGTTCTCACGGCGTGACGTGGATGCATCGGAGAAAAAGACCTGCAATGCAATAAACGCCCGTTTCAAGGAACCAACCTGTGTCTGTTGTCGTGAAGAGAGCTACAGTGAGAACTCGCCTGCTCAACACGGGTAGGAGAGACAACAAGATCGCCGCGGGTAACGACGCAACGAAGATCCAGCAGATCAGATAAGCAAAGCCCATGACATTGTCGGCTTAGCGACAGCAAGCAACGGTGATTGGACTGTGTTGAAAGCGCAACTTTTCAGGCCAAAAGCACTCTACCACAACATTCAAGTTAAGGTGGGATGAGAAGTAGTTCTACTTGGAAAATTGCAACTAAGGACTCAGCTCTATGAATCGTACATACTGTGCTTAGCCTACATGTTTTGGGGATAAATCGAATGTGCTGGTGTTTGTGGTTGTTACGTGTTACGAGATTTAAAGGGAAACTTAACTCCATAAGCAAGTGAACACGTTTTGAGTAAAGATAAAAGATAATCATACACTGAAATTAAGATGAGTGTTTTATGAAAAGTGGTGTTAGCCAAGCATAAAGGGCAATTTAAGCAAAGTTTAAAAGGTACCTCCACTGATGTGAAATTCCTTTATTATGTGAAGTGATATGTGATTTAATGCATTATATGCATATTCATTCTGTGATTTAAGGTTTATACTAAGTTTATTTGTACCAAAGTAATTTTCAATCTTATTTTGAAATTGAAGTCAACTTGAAGTCTAGCTAAGTTTAAATGCTGATAGTTATCTTGATGCAATACTGAAGTTTATATTTAGAAGTTAGGCTACCCACCTAGTCTTCACAGTTAAGGAATTCATACAGTTATTAACCTTCCTGGCTAATCACATTTAGGCCTACTGTAGACTACATTCACCCATAGCCTAATATAAATCCAATTCTAGCTCAATAGTTGAGACACACATACCACATCCATCACAAAATGTCAGACACAAACACTGAGACATGCCGTGAATTTACCAAATCACCTGCTCAACCCGACGCGACAGACACAGAGTCTGCAGAAGAAGTGGAAAGGCTACGAAGAAGTGAAAGAACCCGATCCCTAACAGAGAAAGGAAAATAACTTCAAGAAGAAAGGCTGAAGAGTGTACAACGTCGGTACAGGATCATCCATGAGAAGTGGAAGTATCATGCAAGAATAGGCAAGGAAATATTGACTGATTCGGCCTCCGAGGACTAATTAAATGAGCTGATTGAGAACATGAAAAGCACCTGTTCTGATGTACAGGTCATTTATGAAGAGTTACGGAGAATGCAAACTCCTGAACCAAACCTGCGACGCAGAGTTGACACGTGCATTTCGCTTTCAGGATTTATCATTCAAAAGGCAGAAAGGCAACTTAAAGGGCATACATCAGATGAGGAGGAAGAACCTTGGCCCGATGTTGGCTCGATCCTAGACTCAACAGGTTCTCTATCAAGGCCACCGTCTCGTCGATCAAAATGTGTTTCTATCCACTCTAGCATCCACTCAGTTAAAAGAAATGAGGCTGCAGCTGAAGCTGCCGCATCCAAGGAGATTTTGGCAGTGTTGGATGAACAAGAAAGGGAAGCGATAGAACTTCAAAGGCTAGAGGCTGAAGGAAAACAGCGGCTGACACAATTTGAATCTGAGAATCTAGCCAGACAACAGGCAATGCAAGACAAGCGTAGAAAGCTTGAACGTCTAGAGGAAGTGAAGAAGTTGAACGCTGCAAGAGCTCGAGTAAAGGTCTACGATCAAGTCGAAGACAATTTTGAGCCCACTGACTTTCTGCATGATGTTGAACCAGCAGGAGAACTTCAAGTTCTTAACCTCACAGTTCCTCCAGACCGCCCTCAATCTCTACCAGTCACAACGCAAGCCCTATATGCCTCAAGTCCTTCATTCATTCCTCAACCTCTACCAGTTACAAGTCAAGCTCTTAGTTCCCAAAGTACACAATTGGTACCTCAAGCTCCACCAACTTCAGTGTCCATGCATCAAGTGCAGAACAGTTCTGATCTGGTCAACATGCTAGCAGAAGCTATAAGTGCCAATCGTCTCCCAACACCAGAGCCTGCATTATTCACTGGAGATCCTTTGAAATTCAAAGACTGGCAGCTATCTTTCGAAACATTAATAGACAGGAAAAACATTCCAAAGAATGAAAAACTGTATTACCTAAGAAAGTACTTAGGTGGTGCCGCAAAGAAAGCTGTTGAAGGATTTTTCCTACTAGGCACTGAAGCAGCATACGACTCAGCCTGGCAGCTGTTGCAAAAACGTTTCGGAGACCCATTCATAATTGGGAAGTCCTTCAGAGACAAGCTGCATGGATGGCCAAAGATAAGCTCTAAGGATGGTTGTGAACTAAGAGACTTTGCAGACTTCCTCAAGAGCTGCGAGGCTGCAATGCCCCACATTAAGACATTGGAAGTTCTCAATGACTGCAATGAGAGTCAAAAGATTCTGCTGAAGTTGCCAGATTGGCTGGTATCCAGTTGGAACCGCAAAACGATGGAAGTCAGACAAGCAAACGCTGGGTACCCACCATTCAAGGTGTTTGTAGACTTTCTATCAAAGGAAGCAGATCTCGCTTGCAATCCTATATCCTCAATACAAGCGCTCAAGAGTGTGGAAAGCGAGAAACCAAAGCATCCACGAAGTCAAACCATTCAAGCAAAGACACTGTCCACAAACACAACACAGAGCAACATCCCATCATGCATTTTTTGCAAAAGAACAGGACGTGTCCTCGTCAAGTGCAGAAAGTTCAGTGAACAGACGGTTCAAGATCGTGTCAAGTTTGTGCAAGCAGAAAAGCTTTGCTTTGGATGTTTGAAGACCGGTCATCACTCAAGAACGTGTGATAACAAGAGTACGTGTGAAAGATGTCAGAAGAGACACCCGACATGTTTGCATTATGACAAGTTCAAGGAACATAAAAAGTTCACACCTCCAAAGGTAGACGACTACTCAAAGCACAGGGCAGACACCAAGGAAATAGCTGCAGCAGCAATTACCAACAGAGTCATACAAGAAGGCCTAAGCACACAAACATCCTCAATCATACCAGTATGGGTCTCGTCCACAAAACAGCCAGATCAAGAAGTTCTCGTCTACGCTCTCTTAGACACACAAAGCGATACGACTTTCATCCTAGATGAAGTAGCCCAAGACCTCAACACAAACAAAGAGAATGTCAGTTTGCGGCTGTCCACAATGTCTACAAGGTCAACAGTCATACCCTGCCAGAAACTGACAAGTCTACAAGTGAGAGGGTACAACTTAAAGAAAAGGATCCCATTGCCACCACTTTTCACACGAGAATTCATTCCAGCAGACAGGTCGCACATTCCAACTGCTAAAACGGCTCTAAAATGGCCTCATCTGGAACAATTGGCAGACAAGATTCCACCACCACTGGATTGCGAAGTAGGCCTTCTGATCGGCTATAACTGTCAACAAGCCCTTCTTCCAAGGGAGATCCTGTCCGGTGAAGAAAATCATCCATATGCACAACGAACTGATCTCGGCTGGAGCATTGTTGGCTGCTCGACTCAAGCAAGTGACTACGGTGATGCAATATGAACCAGTCACAGAATCATAGAGCGACAAGTGACACCTGCCGTGCAGCCATCAGTTGAGCTGAAGAGAGACGTACACTTTGTGTGCAAAACTCAAGTCAAAGAGATCAATCCAACAGACATAATCAAGGTCCTCGAATCTGATTTCGCAGATCACACTGCAGATGACAACCCAGTTTCTCAGGAAGACCTTCTCTTCTTGTTTAAAGTGAAAGAAAGTATAAGGCAGAAGGAAGACGGCCACTATGAACTCCCACTTCCTTTCAAGACGGACAAACCTAATCTCCCAGACAATAAACGAAGTGCAGTTCAGCTGAAAGAGTCTAACTGGCTGAAAGGACCCAACTTTCTTTGGCAGCGGAGTCTTCCACGTGAAGAGGAAATGGTGGAAGAAGTAGAAACAACCAACCCTGAGCTTCGCAAGGCCCATGTCCACGCAGTCAAGATGAAAGAAGTGAATTCAATAGTGAATCGCTTCATTAAGTTTTCTGACTGGTCCAGAGCAGTGAGAGCCATCGCCAGGCTCCAGAAATTTGTCAGGGAATTCAAAGGACTCACCAAGAAACGAGTGGAAGCTTTCCAGGGTTGTAGAAGCTCATCCTAGTGCAGACGGCATGGTGTGAAAGCTGAAGCTACTAGTCAGTGACACTACACTTGGTAAAGAAAAACCACACACTAGATCAGTCCACCTTGAAAGGCCTATTCACAAGGCCTATTCACACCTTACTAGAGGCTAACTAAATCACATACGTTCATTCAGACTTAAAACATTTTTATTAATTATTTTCATAATTTTGTTTAAAAGAAAATCCCACATTCCAAGTTAATGAGTGATTTGGTGGGAGTGTAAGTGTTACATAGATGCTGTGTTCACGATGCATGATTAATACATAATTCAAGGTTTATTTGATGTAGTAAATAAATAAATGATTTGTTGATGTATAGATAAGAATTTAAATGTGATGTAACATGTAAATTAACGTTAGGCCATTGTCTGTGTTTTTATGTTCCATCCCGGAACTAACGTTCTCTGTTGTGTTACTGCTACGGAATTTGTTAATTGACTGTGTGCAATCTAACTTAAGCAGATCTTAGTCTGAGTCATAATTGTTGATGGCAGAGGCTAAGAAAGACAGTAAAGGGACTTTCAAGGGACTTTAAGGATTCAATAACCTCTTTTCAGGACAAGCAGCCAACGAGGTATTTTGTTCTACCTAAAGAACTTTGTTCATAGTCGCGCCAAGCGCCATTTGTATTGTTGCGCCGAGCGCCATTTGTATTTCTTTGTTTCAGTACTGTATAATTTATCAACGTTACTGTGTTCATTCAAACATATAGTTCTCACGGCGTGACGTGGATGCATCGGAGAAAAAGACCTGCAATGCAATAAACGCCCGTTTCAAGGAACCAACCTGTGTCTGTTGTCGTGAAGAGAGCTACATACATTTTGCAGTAGCTTGGTGGTATTTGAACCAAATCTGAAACACTTGTTGTGTGCCTAATTCTCAGTTGTTGTGTTTAATAGGCTAAATTACACATTCTGTTCATATCTGACTCAGTCATCTGTTCTGGAATTTGTAGTCTGACATTTCAGATTTAGATATGATAATTTTTCACTAAGTAGTTTGGATGTAGTGAACTACTTTTCAAATTAAGTTTAGTTAAGTAAACTATATTTTTCTTAAGGTTAGCTTTAGTGTAGCTTACAGTGCCTTCAGGAAGTATGTATACCACTTTACCTATTACACATTTTGCTGTGTTACAGCCTGAATTCAAAATTGATTAAATAAGATTTTTTCTCTCCCACCCATCTACACACAATACCCCATAACGACAAAGTGAAAACATGTTGAACAGCATGAACAGCGACACCTAGTGGTCAAAACATGGTACTTTTAAACTAAATTATGGTAGATAATGCTAACGACTTCAATTACCAATTTCTCTGAACAGGGTGAAAAACACATCACCAGATTCACAGGGAATACATTACATAGTATGGAGAAGCAATACTCAAAGCCACAGCGTCATACTACTTGTCAAACACAGAAAAAATACTGGTTGTTGGGGTTGGATTGGCATGGGGTGTGGTGGGTCCATGGATGGCTTTTGACAATATTTTTGAGATTCCTCTACCCCAAGATGTACTCTTAAGGAGCCTTACTCCTTAAGGTCCAAGAACCTTATGTTATTTTCAGAGGTAGGCTGGCAGCCAAAACAGCCAAATACTCCATCTACCTAAACGTGAATCGATTCTCCATTGCGATACAGTTCTAAAAACATAAAGCCCTTTACTTTCATATCACATAAAAATATTTACGCAAATGATAAATATACACTTACTGTACACTGTTTTAACTGGCTTTATCACAGCTGCAGCCAACCATATTTGTCAGTGACAACACATTTCTGGCGATCTTCTTAGGCTCCACACGTGTTTGGAGCATGCTAGATAGCTATCTAGCACAGGCGGTCCATCTGTTTTCCGTAAACACGTGCTGTAATATGGAGATATAGCCGTGTGGGAACCTGAACCCTATAAAAGGTGTGTATCAATTTAACCTTTTGTTTTATGAAAATTATTTCTCGCTCATATAGAAGATAAGGTCCTTATGCTTCCAAAACCATACCGCAAGTGATGCTCGTTATTGTTCAGACCGAGCATCGGGGCTCTTAACAAAACTCCCCCGTATAGAAGACACCTTCATCCAATGACTCTTATGTGTAATTTAATGGAACTGAGAGTCCTGGCCAATGGCTATGATTCCTCATGTCGTACTCATCAGTAGGAAGAAGTATGGTCCAAATCGGATGTTGGGTACTATATTCATTGAATGTTATCTAAATCCTATAGATTAAAATGGCCAATTTGTGTGCCATCAATTACCTTTAATTTCTCAGAGATCAAATTATATTTCAACAAAATAATGTTTCAGGAATGCTAATCGTATCTTTTACCAACTACAGAAACAACTTCCGAACAATCGGAGATGATGGATGCCAATCTTCTTTCTTGTGCTTTTTGAGGTGGAATGACCCAGTGTGAAGTTATTGGTAGCTTGGTAAACTACACCGCTCAAAAAAATTATGGGAACACTAAAATAACACATCCTAGATCTGAATGAATGAAATAATCTTATTAAATACTTTTTTCTTTACATAGTTGAATGTGCTGACAACAAAATCACACAAAAATAATCAATGGAAATCCAATTTATCAACCCATGGAGGTCTGGATTTGGAGTCACACTCAAAATTAAAGTGGAAAACCACACTACAGGCTGATCCAACTTTGATGTAATGTCCTTAAAACAAGACAAAATGAGGCTCAGTAGTGTGTGTGTGGCCTCCACGTGCCTGTATGAACTCCCTACAACGCCTGGGCATGCTCCTGATGAGGTGGCAGATGGTCTCCTGAGGGATCTCCTCCCAGACCTGGACTAAAGCATCCGCCAACTCCTGGACAGTCTGTGGTGCAACGTGGCGTTGGTGGATGGAGCGAGACATGATGTCCCAGATGTGCTCAATTGGATTCAGGTCTGGGGAACGGGCGGGCCAGTCCATAGCATCAATGCCTTCCTCTTGCAGGAACTGCTGACACACTCCAGCCACATGAGGTCTAGCATTGTCTTGCATTAGGAGGAACACAGGGCCAACCGCACCAGCATATGGTCGCACAAGGGGTCTGAGGATCTCATCTCGGTACCTAATGGCAGTCAGGCTACCTCTGGCGAGCACATGGAGGGCTGTGCGGCCCCCCAAAGAAATGCCACCCCACACCATGACTGACCCACCGCCAAACCGGTCATGCTGGAGGATGTTGCAGGCAGCAGAACGTTCTCCACGGCATCTCCAGACTCTGCCACGTCTGTCACATGTGCTCAGTGTGAACCTGCTTTCATCTGTGAAGAGCACAGGGCGCCAGTGGCGAATTTGCCAATCTTGGTGTTCTCTGGCAAATGCCAAACGTCCTGCACGGTGTTGGGCTGTAAGCACAACCCCCACCTGTGGACGTCGGGCCCTCATACCACCCTCATGGAGTCTGTTTCTGACCGTTTGAGCAGACACATGCACATTTGTGATCTGCTGGAGGTCATTTTGCAGGGCTCTAGTAGTGCTCCTCCTGCTCCTCCTTGCACAAAGGTGGAGGTAGCGGTCCTGCTGCTGGGTTGTTGCCCTCCTACGGCCTCCTCCACGTCTCCTGATGTACTGGCCTGTCTCCTGGTAGCGCCTCCATGCTCTGGACACTACGCTGACAGACACAGCAAACCTTCTTGCCACAGCTCGCATTGATGTGCCATCCTGGATGAGCTGCACGACCTGAGCCACTTGTGTGGGTTGTAGACTTCGTCTCATGCTACCACTAGAGTGAAAGCACCGCCAGCATTCAAAAGTGACCAAAACATCAGCCAGGAAGCATAGGAACTGAGAAGTGGTCTGTGGTCCCCACCTGCAGAACCACTCCTTTATTGGGGGTGTCTTGCTAATTGCCTATAATTTCCACCTGTTGTCTATTCCATTTGCACAACCGCATGTGAAATGTATTGTCAATCAGTGTTGCTTCCTAAGTGGACAGTTTGATATCCCAGAAGTGTGATTGACTTGGAGTTATATTGTGTTGTTTAAGTGTTCCCTTTATTTTTTTGAGCAGTAAATATTTTCAGAGTAACCTCCCCAACACTAGTTAGATAGTAGTGAAACCTTATTGCCATGCAATACCTGGACTCCAGGAAGAGCAGCTGCTGCTTTGGCAGCAGCTAATGGGGATCCATAATATATACAAATACCTTTACTCTGTTGTGTGCCCCTTTCATCTTTTCAGCCTTAAAACTGTTCCAAAAGTCTGATGTTCCAAAATGCCTCAAAGTCCTGAAGTTACACAAGAGTACCCATTACAATGAACTGGGGAGGTACCAACAATGTTCCCTCTAATTGTATTAGTCACTGAGCAAGTTTCAGGTCTGCTGAGTGCAAACATGAATGTTGTGAACATTTGCATTTACCGTGAACACTGAGGTTGTACCCACTTTAAGTTACAGTTTTAATTGTGGCCATGTAGGCTACTGTGGCTATTTGATCATAATGTAGGCCTACCAGAGTGGCTTACCATCAAAAACAATGGAGAAAATTCATCCCATAACATTTTAACATGAAAACAGCTGTTCTATCATTCAGCCTACAGTAACAGCCAATGTGTGGTGTTCAATGTAGGCCTACATTCCATGAAACTTTTGACAAAACATGCATGGCTTGACATTAATCCATTTATCCACTTATCCTTCAGACAAGTAGGTGACTGAAAATGTTGTGTTTGATGCAAGAAACCCCTTTACTCAATAAAATGCATTATTACAGATAAGACAAATTATGCTACCCTCTGCCTATTGGCTACTTAGCTTATTCAGGCCTTTCTCAAAATACAACACTGCCTCTTTAAGACAAAAAAAATATCTTTACTTGACTCACTTTTCAAAGATGTCTAGAAATGTATACGTTTTTTCCTCTTGTAGGAAGCAATCACTCCCCTGTTGCTGACTACAAATTAGCTATAACTGGGCTAATAACTCACTAACTAGCAAAGGATATGAACAAAATGTGCACATTTGGCTACATGCAGCTCTCACTTTGATCTCAGAACAAGCTCATCTATTCACGACCGCTCATGCTGTAAACACAGTCCAGTTCAAAGTAAATGGCACAGATCCATATATGGCAATGGTCTATTTGCATAATATACAATAGTAATAGTAATAGACCATAATGCAATGGTAATAGACCATTGCAATGCCAATGCATTGTTGTTCAGACGATAAAAAAAACATGTATTTCAAAATTTGAGGTAGGCTATATTATCACACTGGTAATAGATCCATTGTTGTATTACTTGTGAAGCACAGCTGAGGGAGCATACATTTAAATAATTGCTTTTATTTTACTGGACTGATGGTGCCTGCATCTGATGATCAGTCTCAGCAGAGGGAAAGTGCAGCAGACTGAGTGCCCGCCTCTCAACATCCCTCCGCTCTCCCTTTCCTCCACTGACACTGCTCAAAAAGGGACACCGTCTTCCAGTTGATGGCAAAACTCAAGTCGCACTGCATTATTTCTGCCTCATGCACAAATTCATGTTGTTACTCCTATGAACAGAGAAAGTGAAATATTCCTTGATTTGAAAAAAGAACCAAACATCTAATAATAACAACAACGAAAGCCTATAGGATACACTTTCCGACTTATCCATTATTGCTGCAGTGCTTGCTGTAGCGTTGGGTGGAAATAGGAAGAATGCACATTTTATGGCTTAAAAAAAGTGTTGAATACAAAATGTTGACAGTGCTGAGTAAGAACTTAATTAATGCAACTCCATTAAACATGAACTTACTCATAAGAACAGCATCTCTGCTGTATTCGTTGACAGTCTCTCTTTCTCTCTCTCTCTAGTCATGGTTTTAAACGTTTTGAAATCTCACAGTATCAACTTTGCTGTAGCTTTCGTTTATGCCTGCTACGTAACTGCAGACAGGGTCATCTGATCGATCCCCTTGGCCAGCAGTAGGCCTAATCGTGCACTTGATTTGCACTCTGGGCCCGCTGGAGATTGAATTTAACAATCTCGTACTTCTCTCTGTGGGCTGATAATTCTGCACAGCAATCTGGCCAGTTCTGGTGCCAATGGAATCCACCTGTATACGTTGGAACAGACTTTTAAAAAAGGTATGTGAAGTCAAGAGAATAAACTCCATGTAGCCTAGATGTTGTAGTTTATCATTAAAACAAAAGCAGTTTAGGTCAAAAGAGATTAGACTAATAAAGGAAATTGTCACATCTTCTCCTGCTTCTCCCCACCGGCGTACGACGTCGCCAGAACACTAACCCCCGGTCCTGGGATTCATCATTACGCACACCTGTTAATCATTATGATTCACACCTGGACTTCATTACCTTCATCATTTTTTCCCCTTTATATGTCACTCATGGTTTCTCACCAGTTGGTATTAATCTTGTGTATCGGTGTAAGCTAGATGCAAGCAAGAGTGTGCAAGGCGTTATTGAATGCGTCTCTGTCTGTCCACGTGTCACTGTCTGTCATCTAAAAAATGTATCTTGACCTGTGTGCACCTATGTTGTAAACTGTCATTCATAGGCTAGGTTGTTGCAACCTCATGATGGGTATAGGGAAAATTTGAGTATCATGTAGTAGCCTAAACCTATCAATGTTACATTGAACTGGGTGAAGGGAATATGAATGACAGTCATCCAACATGCTGTAATAGAAATAAGACCATGCTCATGAACAACAAATAATCCTCCCTCAACATAAAACGGCACTGATCGCCGGTGGTTGAATTTGTCAAGAGAATATGATGAAATCATTTGCCTTGACATAATAATTTACTTTAACTTGTAGCTACAGTAGAGTTGACCATAGCCTCTTGTCTTCTCCATGCCATTAAATGCCTTCCAGAATATAACCTAGTTTTGGCATGGGAGGATGATTTTCTCTAATCCCATTCTATAATCTGACCTGCTAGCGCAAATCGAGGGATTATAATCTACAGCCATTGTTCTCTTCCTACAGCCACTAATTAGAAGTTGGTAAGAACGGGTTTGAGCTGTCAGATACTCCCAACAGACAGTAAATCACCAGATTAGACAGCTTTGCCTGAGATAATGACAAAAAACATCTCTTTCCCACAACAGTCTGTTGGAAAAAAGATTTACCATATGCGAGTCTTGGACCTAACCTGAATCGGATGTTCTTTTGGAGAAAACCCTATGGGACAATATCACACCTAAAACAAAGGGCCAGGCTCAATCAGATCGCATTTTGTCCGCTATCACGATGTAAAGGCAACATTCCCATATTCGTGGAGACCACATTCTTGGTAAACGCTGCATATGTCTGCTCAATCGGAAATTACATTTAAATGTCAATCGCGCTATAACACGGATCTTCCTCAGTCCGGATTGAATCTAGGCCAATGTAGAACAGTAGCCGCCTATGGGAAAATATCATATCTACAAGAATGTAAATAAAAATGGTGATAAATCACAATACCTCAGATCTCTTACCTCCTTTATGAAAGTTACATATGCATACTGTATGCATACTGTACAAAGTCATATTGTAACTCATGTTTAAGATCAAAAATTGCATAATTGTTTTCTTTTTGTGTATTTTCTTATCAAAGATGAAGTGTCATGTCTTTTTGAGTCAAGCTCTTCTTTTTCAAATTTGGTGTCGTAAATAAATATATTAAAAAAAAATCTGTATGTGGTGAAGCTAGGTGTTCTTGATTATGTTTATTCGTGTCTGTGCGTGAGGATTGGGTAGCTTATTTCAAGTAACTACTTGACTTTTAGCTACCCTAGCTAGCTGTATTATTTTGTTCTGGATTTTTGAGAGGTTTCAGAGATGGACTGATTTAGCATCCTCTCGAGTCAACAGTGTGCTTAATTTACTGTAGGAAAAGTTTGCTGTTACCCTCTGAACAGCAGGTCATTAGTATAGCTAGTAGGCAAGGTTATGGAACCTTATTTAGTCCTACCTGCTATGGTGGGGTTTAAATTAATTAGTATTCACATGTTTATTTTTGAGAAAGAATTACTGTCACGTTATTGATGCCAAATTGCTAACCTTATTTGAGCCTTCTCTATTCCAGAACCAATGGTTGTGCCTGAGTCTTATCACCTCTCAACAAGGTAAGATGTTTTAACCTGGGACACTATTCTCCTGCTTTGGTCTGTTTAAGTCATTGCTGGAAGTCACCTGAAGAACATGAGTGTGTGACGGGTTTTGTCCCAGTCCAGCTCTAACAACTGACTCAACATAACAAATCGCGGCGAGAGGCTATGATTTTTGAGCTGGGCTGGAACAAAAGCTTATACACGCTCTTGTCATTCAGATCTGGAGATGTCCACCGTTTTAAGTCATTTCTGTACTATGGGTACAATATGCTCCTCTCAACTTGAACTTGTTGACCGATGCCAAGGCAGCGGCTGTTAAGAAGAAGGAAGCAGCTGTGGACCGGAAGACTGCAGCCAAGGCAGCACTGGTCCACACTTGTCCTGTCTGTCGGGTGAGTAGTATTGGTTGGTAATGTATGTGCCTTTAGGTTCCTCTCCACGTGCAGGCTATTGTTCTGGCCTGTGTGGTACAGTCTTTCATATGTGTAGTAGTTTGTTGCATCTTATTGCTTAGTTTATCATTTGTATCAACTTCAATCTAAGCCACGGATTGTTTAACTTCCACCGTTTTGTACTTGACCTTTATAGACGCAGACTAGAAGACATTCAAGCAGCACTTTGAGAGCAAGCATCCCAAGACTCCAATGGTCCCAGTACTGGTTGGAGTGCAGGCCTATGTGCCCACACACACTCAAATGGACCTACAGCTGAGGTAAGATTCTTCCATCACTCACACACAGTAGACGTAGTGTAAACCACCATGTTGTCAGCAAAAAATGCTGTCCTCAATGCTTAAGTTGTATTGTGTATGTCTCAATTGGTGGAAATGTTGTGATCACTCATCGTTTTTAATGTTGTGATTCACAGACGCACGATTACCACGATTTAAATGCTGCAACTGAGACGGAATGACGTCGAGGGACACGCGCTGAGAACCAGAGTATGACTGGACATGGGCCGGATATTTGTGACAACGTCCTAAAAGGTGTGCAGAAGCACACCAGCACCCCATGTTATGTTTATTCCATGGCCAACCGTCCCTTTAGTTACCGCTTATTCCACACTATGCCTTTTATGTCCCCTCAACTTCGACCTTTTTGAAACTCTCCATCTTATCTCTATAAACCCACCCTACCTTCACCCGTTTCCCCTATGCTGCTTCCTTCACTTGTTCTCCTGATTAGATAACGTCTAGATTCAAGAACGTTTAAAACTGTTGCGGTGTACTGTTTTTGCTACCTTTTTTCCCCACATGTGTAACACTGTCCTACTTATTCTAAGGTTCAGACTGAATGCAGTGGTAAATGTGCTACTCAATATTGACAGCAGCAACATGGACCTGTTGAATTGACAAGAAGGGTGTTGATATAGCTGCGTTTAGGCATGGCTTCCTTGTTTTCAGTCTTAAGTGTGTTTCTCATTCTGCTGTAGTTTATGTAAACTCAGCAAAAAAAGAAATGTCCCCTTTTCAGGACCCTGTCTTTCAAAGATAATTCGAAAAATCAAAATAACTTCACAGATCTTCGTTGTAAAGGGTTTAAACACGGTTTCCCATGCTTGTTCAATGAACCATAAACAATTAATGAACATGCACCTGTGGAACTGTCGTTAAGACACTAACAGTTTACAGACGGGAGGCAATTAAGGTCACATGTATGACAATTTAGGTCACTAAAGAGGCCTTTCTACTGACTCTGAAAAGCACCAAAAGAAAGATGCCCAAGGTCCCTACTCATCTGCGTGAACGTGCCTTAGGCATGCTGCAAGAAGGCATGAGGACTGCAGATGTGGCCAGGGCAATATATTGCAATGTCCATACTGTGAGACGCCTAAGACAGCACTACAGGGAGACAGGACAGACAGCTGACCGTCCTCACAGTGGCAGACCACGTGTAACAACACCTGCACAGAATCAGTACATCCGAACATCACACCTGCGGGACAGGTACAGGATGGCAACAACAACTACCTGAGTTACACCAGGAAAGCACAATCCCTCCATCAGTGCTCAGACTGTCCTCAATAGGCTGAGAGAGGCTGGACTGAGGGCTTGTAGGCCTGTTGTAAGGCAGGTCCTCACCAGACATCAACGGCAACAATGTTGCCTATGGGCACAAACCCACCGTCGCTGGACCAGACAGGACTGGCAAAAAGTGCTCTTCACTGATGAGTCGCGGTTTTGTCTCACCAGGGGTGATGGTTGGATTCGTGTTTATCGGCAAAGGAATGAGCGTTACACCAAGGCCTGTGCTCTGGAGCGGGATCGATTTGGAGGTGGAGGGTCCGTCATGGTCTGGGGTGGTGTGTCACAGCATCATCGGACTGAGCTTGATGTCATTGCAGGCAATCTCAACGCTGTGCGTTACAGGGAAGACATCCTCTTCAGCATGACAATGCCACCAGCCATACTGCTCGTTTTGTGCGTGATTTCCTGCAAGACAGGAATGTCAGTGTTCTGCCATGGCCAGCGAAGAGCCCGGATCTCAATCCCATTGAGCACGTCTGGGACCTGTTGGATTGGAGGGTGAGGGCTAGGGCCAGTTCCCCCAGAAATGTCCAGGAACTTGCAGGTGCCTTGGTGGAAGAGTGGGTGAACATCTCACAGCAAGCGACTGGCAAATCTGGTGCAGTCCATGAGGAGATGTACTGCAGTACTTAATGTAGCTGGTGGCCACACCAGATACTGACTGTTACTTTTGATTTTGACCCACCTTTGTTCAGGGACACGTTATTCCATTTCTGTTAGTCACATGTTTGTGGAACTTGCAGTTTATGTCTGTTGTTGAATCTTATGTTCATACAAATATTTACACATGTTAAGTTTGCTTAAAATAAACGCAGTTGACAGTGAGAGGGCGTTTCTTTTTTTGCTGAGTTTAGTATTTTATATTAAACCTACCTTACACATCCAGTTGTTTCTCCATTTGTAATTCACCCAATAAAAATCACAATATGTTGTTTTACATTCTGTGTTATTAGTGCTGGTCTAAAATGGAAAAGCAGAAGAATCTGTGGCTCTCAGATAGTGATAATTAAGTGATAATGCCAGAGAAGCCGGTGTTTGGAGGATATATTAACATGGGTGTTAGGGCAAACCGTGCCAATATATCCTACAAACACCAGCTTCGAGGGCATTATCACTTTTATACAACGGGTTATCAACATATTCAAATAATGATTGACATTTTCATTAAAACGTTATTTTTATGAATTTATTTAAACTATTTCATCCTTCCACAAGACATAGCCCCGACACAAATCTAGGGTTGTTACCCAAGACGTTTTCTAGTGACATTTATTTGGATACATCCATAACAATGAGCTAATGAGGTGCGATTTCGCCTTGCATAAATGTGCTCTCTCGTTAGGACACTGTTGTTCAGAGGAGCTAGCCAACTACACAGCTAAAACAATCACTTCAAACTGAAGCTGGAAAGACTGCAAACTAGCTGCACTTCGTTTAGTTTAACCTTTTTTCAATTGACATTTCTTTGTATATATATCCATAAAAATGATGCCAGCTGATTGATGGTTTTGACTGACTGAGAAACGCTGCCTGCCCGTCTGTCTCGTCCCGACTACTGAGATATTCATTACTATCCCACAGCTGGTGATTCAATTTGAATATTGAAACAATGTTGCAAATGTCGGAGAGACAGACAGCAAGGTTTATACAAATCCTCCGCTGTTGAAAACTAAATTAGTCTAAAAGAAAATGTGAGATAATGTCTAAATGCTTTTTATAGTGGAGATCAAGGTTAGGAATTTCTTGGCTGGGCTGATGAGACAGTGAATTGCACAGTCAGATGGAACAGAATAAATAGGCATTTTAATGTCATAGATTTAGCCGATGGCAATTTGTGGAATAGACACCGGCTGGAATGCGGCTTTAACCAATCAGCATTCAGGATTTGACCCACCCGTTGTATAATAGTTAATATGGAGCTCTTTGATGTCAAAGATTTCTGACCCTTTTCAATAAATAATTTAATCTTTACTTCAAAGGTGTTTATATGTTATGTATAAAATACATATTTATGCGTTGTTTACTATTTTGATTTATTTAAAACAATGTAATTGTTGGAGTTCAGGTGTTTTACATGATTGATGGGTGACTAGGTGCATTCTTGTCAAATAAATCTGCTTATTCGTTCATGATTATGGATACATTTTTCTGCAATCTGGCTTTAAATCTGCAACAGAACATGTCAATAAGTTAGTTCTGAATTGCTTTAATACAGCAGTGTATACTGACACCATGAATTAAAATAGATCTCACCGTGTTCATACACTATATATACAAATATGTGGACACCCCTTCAAATTATTAGATTCAGCTATTTCAGCCACACCCATTGCTGACAGGTGTATAAAGTCGAGCACACAGCCATGCAATATCCATAGATAAACATTGGCAGTGGAATAGCCTTACTGAAGAGCTCAGTGACTTGCAACATGGCACAGTCATAGGATTCCAGCTTTCCAACAAGTCAGTTCGTCAAATTTCTGCCCTACTAGAACTGCTCCAGTCAACTGTAAGTGCTGTTATTGTGAAGTGGAAACGTCTAGGAACAACAATGGTTCAGCTGCGAAGTGGAGGCTACACAAGCTCACAGAACGGGACCGCCGAGTGCTGAAGTGTGTAGTGCGTAAAAATTGTCTGCCCTCGGTTGCAACACTCACTACCAAGTTCCAAACTGCCTCTGGAAGCAATGTCAGCACAATAACTGTTTGTCGGGAGCTTCTTGAAATGGTTTTCCATGGCCGAGCAGCCGCACACAAGCCTAAGATCACCATGCGCAATGCCAAGCATTGGCTGGAGTGGTGTAAAGCCCACCGCCATTGGACTCTGGAGCAGTGGAAACACATTCTCTGGAGTGATGAATTACACTTTACCATCTGGCAGTCCGGACGAATCTGGGTTTGGCGGATGCCAGGAGAACATGCATAGTGCCAACTGTAAAGTTTGGTGGAGGAGGAATACTGGTGTGGGGCTGTTTTTTCCTGGTTCGGGCTAGGCCCATTAGTTCCAGTGAAGGGAAATCATAATGCTACAGCATACAATGGCATTGTAGACAATTCTGTGCTTCCAACTTTGTGGTAACAGTTTGGGGAAGGCCCTTTCCTGTTTCAGCATGACAATGCCCCCGTGTCACACTCGTGATTATTTCTCTCCTTTTTCAGGGGCGTAACACGTGCACAAAGCAAGGTCCATACAGAAATGGTTTGTTGAGATCGGTGTGGAAGAAGTTGACTGGCCGGCACAGAGACCTGTCCTCAACCACATCGAACACCTTTGGGATGAATTGGAACATCGACTGCGAGCCCAAAATCAATGCCGGACCTCACTAATGCTCTTGTGGCTGAATGGAAGCAAGTCCCCACATCTAGTGGAAAGCATTCCCAGAAGAGTGGAGGCTGTTATAGCAGCAAAGGGAGGGGACCAACTCCATATTAATGCCCATGATTTTGGAATGAGAGTCCACATACTTTTGGTCAAGTGTGTAAAATTGGCAGAAATTATAAGGGTTTAGATATAGATCTCTACTGGCTGAAGGAGAAGAGGATCTGGTATGTTGCTAATAATCATCTAGGTAGGTAGCTAGGTAGCTATCTAGCTTCTTTGCAAAAAACGACCTAGTATTCATGGCACATCTGACTGCTACAAGGATAGTATTCTGTACAAGACACAAGACAACAGGTATTACAGGTATATAAATAAAATATTGTACAATAAATGTAGCTAGCTAGCTGACAGCAAAGATGTCAGCTAGAGATGACGTGCAGAAGCTTGCAGGCATTTGTAGTCTTGCATGATGTCTACTTTGATGCTAATTAGCATTTTCGAATCTGAGAGAGACTAATATATTGATCAAATTCACCTTGTCTGAAGAGAGAGCGATATACGCGGTTATCAAAACGTCACACCAGGGAAAGCCTACCTGAAACACAGACCTTGTTTGAAGTGGTTTAGAAATCCCCTATTGGGAAAAATGTAAGGGAAAAAAAAACGATTGGAAAAATTTCCGTTTTTGGCCGCTAGATTTTTATGGGTATTATGACACGTCCACTGTGGGGCTCTATGGGGGGGATTACACATCTTTATTTACCTCAGATTGGTGTCGTTAGTATAAAAGTTTATATTCAAGAACAATTGCTTTTACTGTTTTTACTGTTGTTTTTACTGTTGATTTTGTTATACGTGCTGGGGGTCACACGACTTACAAAGCAGCTATCATTTTTTTTCTCTCAAATGGCACAAATAGTTTGGGGGTCTCTCTATAAAAGCCGCTGGCTACACACCAATGCACGGATTTGACAGTCAACCTATTACTTAAATAGCAACCTTTTCCATGATGGCAACCTCCCGAAATCAAAATCTGCAATCCCACAATGTAGATAGAAGCCTTCTACAAATTCTCATCTAACCAACTATGTATAGGTTATTCCAAGTTTTCGTGTGGCCTTCGTATAATGTGACGTACATTTAAACAGCATATACAACCCAAACTTTTTTCCCCTGTTTATATGAGAAAAATCATTTGGTTACACTTATCGCGTCGGCAACCCACTTCAATCTAAACGTAACACTTCAAAATGTAGCTTGCTGTCTTCTACAAGTTGTCCTATACAACTTATTCCCAGATTCAGTGTGGTTTTTGAGCTGTGTTTATTTAACAAGATGTGCAACCTGATTTCACCTCTCGCTCTATTGATTTCAACATGATATCGATATGAGTAATTGACCAAACAGTGTTGCGTTTCCCTTTCTGTTTTGGCGACCCCGTATCAAAATCCAACACTCTGAAATGTAGCTGATGGTCTTCTGCAAGTTGTCCTCTAACCAGTGAAGTAAAAAAGATCTCCAGTTTGTTGTGTTAGTTTCAACAGCGCCTACAACCAGATTCCCCCACAATCAATATGATTTATTGCCACTTGTCAAAACAACATGGTTTTTGGTGCTGAAAACGAGCTGTTATTCGCAGAGTGGTTTGACACTCTGTTTCATATAGGTCTATTAATAGGTCTATTGGCCTGCCTGATGTCACCAGTCAGGCCAAAACTCCATGCCAACAAAACTGCCTGAAATTTCAGCCTGTCTTTTCGAACAGCTCTTACACTAAAAGGGTATTATCATCATTTTCAAAGTATTATTCTAACCTCATAGTGTGGAAATGTATATAAAACACAGGAAAATCACGTTTTACTGCACAGGGCCATTAAGTTAAGTTTTAGGAATATAAATGAAACTTTCAACATTAATTTCTAATGACATCGACCTTAATCAGGTTAAAACTGCTGAAAGAATCGGGTTTGCCCTGCCTAATGCTAACATGAAAGACTGCAGAATATTTTGCTTTATTAAAGATTCTGACTTTACCTCTTCAACATAACATTTCAGGATGATACAAAAAGATAGAGAACCAGGGTGTATTCTTTAGTGGGATTCCTTTGCAAAACGTTTCGTCTGTTGCAAAAAGGAAACCGTTTACTGTTTATTCTAGGAACCAAACGGAAGAAACAAAACAAAACAGGGAGGACCTACCTGAATTTGTCCAATCGAAACTCTCGTTTTCGTTGCAAAACGTTTTACATTTGGGTAAACGTTTTCTGTTGCAAAGCATTGTGCAACAGACTTAGATTTGATGTATTTTACTATGTGCAACAGACAAAACATTTTGCAACAGAATCCGACTAATGAATACACCCCCCAAGTTACACCACTTGTTTTCGTTGTACTGTTTTCAAAAGGGACTTTACATTGATTGTCTGTGTACTCGCAGCAAAGAGGATTGTCTTAAAAGTGCAAGTAAAATGTGGTGTTAGCTGAACAACTTCAATGGCTTTGCAACCACATGAAATCTCAAACTAAGTGTAATACTTTCAGGGACCCCTTATTTTTGACTTTACATAAAAAAAATACTTCCCCATATCATATGTATGAATACAATAAACTGTTATTGATTCAGGGATCTTTTCCCTACAATCCACGGCAATTACTGTAGAACTTTTTGACTCTATTTTCTATGAACTTTTTATTCAATTTTCATTGCAAATACTTCCTTAACTTCAATAGCTTCCACCCCATATGACTTTAATGAATACAACCAACTGTTATTTATTCAGGGACATCTTCCCGTCCAAACTACACCAATTACCTTTGCACTTTTTGACTTTGTCTATTTTTTATGAATTTGAATTCATGAAAGTTAAAGATAAAAGCAAGGGGTGTGACTTGTTTGATACCGTCAGCTGATACAGAGCAGCTAGAATACAGAGCGGCTGCGGGTACCAATTCTTCAGAACCCTTATCTCGATAGCTAAAGATCCAAAGCTCCTGCGCACGTGTCATTTCTATCATCCTGGCACGTTCCATTGAATAGGTATCGACGAGCATCTTTAATATAAAGTTGAATGAAAGCTATAGCTAGCTAGCATAACTGGCTACATTTCGAGTTGAATTTCAAATAATGAGTAGAATGCATATATTTTGATCAACCGCTTAGCTCTGATTTATTCCAATAAGCTGTCTATTACCCAATGGATGTTGACTTGCTGATTTGTTTCCTGTCATAGCTTCAGATCGTCTGTTTAGTCTTCGCTATCATTGCTATTGGGGGGGGGGCTCCCGAGTGGCGCAGCGGTCTAAGGTACTGTGTCTCAGTGCCAACGTTATATTGCAGTGAAACCTTAGTGGCCTCCAATAACTTTACCCTGTTTGCGCCTTTCGTCTTTTCAGCCTTAAAAAACGGTGCCAGAACTCTGAAATCTGATGTTCCAATATGCCTCATCAACACCTCAAGTTACATAAGAGTGCCCACTACAATGAACTGGGAATTTACCAGTAGCTGGCCAGTTACTGGCCAGTCCTTGTGCCCAGGGGAATCCGCCTGTACACATTTGAACAAATCCCGTTATTCATATAAGAAAACCCATACATTACAGATGGATACAGAGCCCGCTTACAATCCAAACTCTGTCTAAAAAGGTATGTCAAGAGAATAGTATAAGCTCAATGTAATGTAGTATGTTTTTGTATCGTTTTAATATTTAGCTAGTTGTTGTTGTGTAGCCTGGTCCCAGGTCTGTACTGTCTTGCCAACTCCCACGGTTATTGTCACGTCAAACAATAACCATAGCAGTTGGCGAGACGGCAGAAACAGATATGGAACCAGGTTAGTTGTTGAGAGAGTGTTGTGTTGGATGGTTTCCCACCCTTTTAGTATTTTCATCCTGTCAAATGAGACAGTCAACATCTGGAGTCATCTTCTGGGGTTCCTGCTCTTCTTCCTACTGGGGGTTAATGACATGTCTACGGTACTGCCAGCTTCAGGAGCCAACAAAGAAGACTGTCATCTACTGCATAGGACGGTTCTGCTTTCAGGTGTGTGTGTGTGTGTGTGTGCGGGGGAGAGAGAGATCACATATCTCTCTGTCCTTGAAACTCCTACAGCTTGTTATGGTTTACAGGTCTTATCTGTAAGGCTTAACTGTGTTCAGGAGTATTGTTGTCGTATGAAGCTACCTGTCGTTTCTGTAGGTGTGTGTGTATGCTGTGTTCAGTGGGGTATCACCTGTTCTCCTGCCACCTCTCAGAGAAGAGGAGCTGCCACTGGTTGGCGCTGGACTACGTTGGAACCTTGGCTGTTACGTTCCAGGGGTCTTGTATGCCTTCCACTGCATCGCTGTGTATTAGACAATACATTCCATAATTTGTTGTACTTTTCACTCATACCGTTTGTTCCAGTAAAGATAACATTTTATAACGCATACAATCTGACACTGTAAACATATACCTTTCGCAAAGTGGCTCTGAAATCACATCTCTTCTTCTCCCGACATGTCTTTTCCCATAGCCTATCTTCTACCCTCCCCCTCTATAGTTCTGGAGACAGGTGTACCTAGTGATTGTTATAGCATTGATATTGGCCGTGTTCTTGGCTCAGATCCACCCTCACTACCACTCTGAGTGGCGACACCAGCGTACTGCCATCTTCGGCTCTGTGGCTGGCTACGGGGTCATCCCAGCCGCCCACTGGGTCTGGCTCAATGGAAGCTTCAGCTCTGCTGTCGTCCAAATGAGTCATCAGATACCTAATATTGTAATTGAGGTAACACTTTATTTGAAGGGTACCTACATAAGGACTACATAAACACATTCATAAAGAGTACAATTATGCATCGGTCAAGTATTCTGTTACCCTGAATGTCTTACCATCTGTTATCTCTGTCTGCAGTTGTTCCTGCCTCGTGATGGTGATGTACTTGGTAGCTGGAGCTGAGTTCCTCTTTTACATCGCTAAAATCCCGGCACGCTACTTCCCAGGTGAGCCTTCATGTTCATGCTTGACACATTTATTACACAATTCTACAAATCATCTCATAGCAAATAACCACTTACATGTGTCATTCTGCAACTTGTCTTGCTCAAACTGATACCTTCAAACGCGCTGAAAATTTAAAGTGACCCTGTGATGCTCTTTGACCTACACAGGTCAGCTGAACTACCTGGGTGCCAGCCACCAGGTGTGGCATGTCCTGGTGGTGTTTATGCTCTGCTGGTGGCACCAGACTTCTGTGTATTTAATGAACTTCAGGCACAACCAGCCCTGCCCCCTTATCTACACCAGCAGCGGCTAGAGCCTCATAGACTGGGCCAGCCAACAACCGAGTAGCCACAGACTCTACTGTATCCACTCAATGCAAACCACACTACAACTGAACCTTTAATAAGTCTGTGCGACAGATACCCATTCAAGCAGGCAAGACCATAGTCCCACTACCAGAGCAACTACAACTGTACTGTTAGACGTAGCAGATGTCTGTAGATAGAGTGATACTATCATATCTGCTGAAACATCTGTATAGCCAGGTTATTACAAAAGAAAAAGACAGGTCAGCCATATCCTGGTCCCAGGTCTGGTAGCAAGACACTACAAACAGAACTGGGACCAGGCTTGGTCAGTCACTAGGACAAACTCTCATGTTATACACAATACCTATGCAGCTATAATTGAACACGTTCTGTGATTCTCAGATGATCTGTTAATATTCAAGATTGAATCGTTTGCATTTAAGCTACTGTTTGAATGTTACAATGTCAAGCTGTGAAATATACTGAACAAAAAATATAAATGGAACAATTTCAACGATTTTACTGAGTTACGGTTCATATAAGGAAATCAGTCAATTTAAATAAATTCATTAGGCCCTAATCTATGGATTTCTTGACTGGCAGGGGCACTGCCATGGGTGGGCCTGGGAGGGCATAGGCCTACTCACTGGGGAGCCAGGCCCAGCCAATCAGAATTAGTTTTCCCCCACAAAAGGGCTTTATTACAGACAGAAATTCTCCTCAGTTTCATCAGCTGTCATGGTGGCTGGTCTCAGACGATCCCACAGGTGAAGAAGCAGGATGTGGAGGTCCTGGGCTGGCGTGGTTACACGTGGTCTGCGGTTGTGAAGCTGGTTGAACGTACTGCCAAATTCTTTAAAACAATGTTGGAGGAGGCTTATGGTAGAGACATGAACATTCAATTCTCTTGCAACAGCTCTGATGGACATTCCTGCAGTCAGGATGCCAATTGCATGCTCCCTAAAATCTTGAGACATCTGTGTGACAAAACTGCACATTTTAGAGTGGCCTTTTATTGTCCCCAGCACAAGGTGCACCTGTGGCTTATTGCTATGTCACACCTGTCAGGTGGATGGATTATCTTGGCAAAGGAGAAATGCTCATTAACAGGGATTGAAACAAATTTGTGCACAAGATTTGAGAGAAATAAGCTTTTTGTGCTTATGAAAAATTCATGGGATGTTTTATTTCAGCTCATGAAACATGGGACCAGCACTTTACATGTTGCATTTATATTTTTGTTCAGTACTTCTCAAAATGCTGCCTTGGGCACATTGGACCTTACAAGGTTGATGTGGAATCTATCTAGACTATCCTATGGAAACTGGACAAAGGAGCCTCTCTGATCAATTATTTCTGCCTGAGTAGTTTTATCTCACTGTATTCTACAATACAGAAACTGCATGTGTTATTTAGGATTTTGTTATGTATTATTTCCTCTGGAACAAACACTGGGGTGGGGTTACTTTTAGTATGAGTGGTCAACTGACCTTCCTTTCACAATCCACTTGAATCCAAGTGAAACACAGTAAGGTTCAAAGGTGTTTGAACAGCGACAACATTTTTGATCTCCAGCTTTTGGATTTGAAATGATACAATTACCAAGAGGTTAAAGTGCAGGCTGACAGTTTTAATTTGAGGGTATTTTCATCCATATCGAGTGAACCGTTTAGAAATTACAGCACTTTTTTGTACATAGTCTACCCATTTTAGGGAACCAAAAGTATTTTTACCAATTCATTTATGTGTATTAAAGCAGTCAAACGTTTAGTATTTGGTCCAATATTCCTAGCAGGCTGATCTGATCTGACCTGATCTGTTTCACCTGTCCTTGTGCTTGTCTCCACCCCCCTCCAGGTGTCGCTCATTATCCCCTGGGTACATATGTGTGTTTTCGGTCTGTCTGTGCCAGTTTGTTCAAAGCTACCAGCAATTTCCCTTGCGCCTGTCTTTGCTATAGTCCCTGTTTTCTGTTTCCCGGTTTTTGACCATTCCTGCCTGCCTACCGGCCTCTACTCTGGATTACCGACCTCTGCCTGACTTGACCCTGACCCTACCTGCTGTTCCGCTGCCTTACACCCTCTCTGGATTATTGACCCCTGCCTGCCTTGACCTGTCGTTTGACTGCCCCGATTTAAAGAATAAACTTTTGTTTCTTCAACACTGTCTGCACCTGGGTCATACCTGAAATGTGATACCATCAAGCTTGTGACTCTACAAACTTGTTGGAAGTATTTCCTGTTTGTTTTGGTTGTATTTCAGATTATTTTGTGCCCAATATAAATTAATGGTAAATATATAGTGTCACTTCTATTGTAAAGATTGGAATATGTTTCTAAAAACTACCATGATAATTTTGAGTGAATCATGAATTATGAGTGAGAAAGTTAGAAGCACAAAGATCATACCCCCAAGACATGCGAACCCAGGGCTTCTCACATTTTTATATTTTTTTTTTTGCGACATTACCACGTAAAAAAACATGATGGAATCAACGTCTGTTTACTTTTTTAAATTGGGGCTATGACAGTCTATTACAAATCAGTCTGCCAGTACTTTTGATAGTATTTCAATCTGAAGGAAGTATGGTTTGAAGTGACTGAAATGCATCAAATGTATTGGGAAGGCAATGCAGTTTGCAATGCAGTTTGTATGATCTGTGTAGATGTTCTTTTCCTCCCAGTCTGATTTGGTGCCTGGTCTTGTCCACTCTGTTCTAATGAGTCCTGCTCGGCTTATGGGCGTTATAGAGGGAAACTTAACTTAAACCGTTCAAAAGATATAGCAACATTTATATTACAACAGCATCTAGTTTCTGACGTAAACCCGGTTTTATGAACCAAGCATGATTTTTTTTTTTTTTCAGAGTTTCACGCGCGACCCCATTTTCAACGCTGTGCTGAACTCTCACCATTACTTGTAACGGGAGGTTAGCATTTTGAAGGAGGTGTATGATATTTGCGTGTTAAGTGTTTGTTTACCTTCTTTTTTTTTACATTTCATGTCTTTAATTTCATTTTATGAAATTCCTATAATGTTTTTGGTTTATTCGTTTGGTTTCATTTTTGGCATGATTGATCGACCAACATTTGAGTGCTGGTATTTACTGTACAGTGCATTCTGAAAGTATTCAGACCCCTCGACTTTTTCCATTTTGTTACTTTACAGCCTTATTCTAAAATTGATTTTAAAAAATCTCATCAATCTACACACAATACCCCATAATGACAAAGCAAAAACAGGTTTGTAGAAGTTTTTGCAAATTTATAGAAAATAAAAAACATAAATACCTTATTTACATAAGTATTCAGACCCTTTGCTATGAGACTCGAAATTGAGCTCAGGTGCATCCTGTTTCCATTGATCATCCTTGAGATGTTTCTACAACTTGATTGGAGTCTACCTGTGGTAAGTTCAATTGATTGGACATGATTTGGAAAGGCACACACACACACACACGTGTCTATGAAAGGTCCCACAGTTGACAATGTATGTCAGAGCAAAATCCAAGCCATGAGGTGGAAGGAATTGCCGTAGAGCTCCGAGACAGGATTGTATTGAGACACAGATCTGGGGTAGGGTACCAACAAAAAAAGTAGGCAGCATTGAAGGTCCAAGAACAGTGGCCTCCATTATTCTTAGATGGAAGAAGTTTTGAACCACTAAGACTCGTCCTAGAGCTGGCCGCCCGGCCAAGCTGAGCAATTGGGGGAGAAGGGCCTTGGTCAGGGAGGTGACCAAGAACCATTGGTCCCTCTGACAGAGCTCCAGAGTTCCTCTGTGGAGTTGGGAGAACCTTCCAGAAAGACAAACATCTCTGCAGCACTCCACCAATCAGGCTTTTATGGTAGGGTGGCCAGACGGAAGCCACTCCTCAGTAAAAAGCATATTACAGCCAAAGAAAAGGCACCTAAAGGACTCAAACCATGAGAAACAAGATTCTCTGGTCTGATGAAACCAAGTTTGAACTCTTTGGCCTGAATGCCAAGCGTCACGTCTGGAGAAAACCTGGCGCCATCCCTATGGTGAAGCATTGTGGTGGTTGGGAGAATAGTCAGGATCGCATGAAAGATGAACGGAGAAAAGTACAGAGAGATCCTTGATGAAAACCTGCTCCAGAGCACTCAGGACCTCAGACTGAAGCGACGGTTCACCTTCCAACAGGACAACAACCCTTAGCACACAGCCAAGACCATTCAGGAGTGGCTTCGGGTACAAGTCTCTGAATGTCCTTGAGTGGCCCAGCCAGACCCCAGACTTGAACCCGAGCTAACATCTCTGGAGAGACCTGAAAATGTAAATGTGATATTTCAGTTTAATTTATTTTTATACATTTATACTAATCTGTTTTTGCTTTGTCATTATGGGGTATTGTGTGTAGATTGATGAGGGGGGGAAAACAATTTAATCAATTTTAGAATAAGGCTGTAACGTAACAAAATGTGGAAAAAGTCAAGGGGTCTGAATACTTTCCGAATGCACTGTATATACTAAAAGGGACACATCATTTTAATGTATCTGTATTCTCTCTTTTGATTATTTTAAACGAATAAAGAACGCCTAAAGAAATATCATTGTTCAATTAATGTTAAGATTTTTTTTCTTTTCATTAGTCTGATTAATTTTGCGTAATTCGGTCAGATGCTCAAAGTCGGTCCACGAGAGACTACGCTCAGATTATTTACTTTCACTTGAAGATTACAGTAGCTATTAGAAAATGCATTCCTCCTCAAAGTTAACAAGATACCCGCTTGTCTTCTCCATGCCATCAAATGTTTTATACCGAGGTATAGTTTTGGCATATTAGGATGACATTTTCTGTAATCCAATTCTATAATCTGTAGTAATCTCTGACCTGCCAGTGCAAATTGAAGGATTATACTCTACGGCCATTGTTCTTTTCTTAGAGACACTAATTAGAATTTGAAAGGAAATGGTTAGATAGTCCCAGCACAGACAACAAATCTCAAGATTACACGGTCTTGCCTGAGATAATGACAGAGATCATCTCTCTTCACAACAGTCTGCAAAACATTTCAGAACCCCATTAGGAGGATTTATCAGAGGATCTTTTGGAGACCTCAAGCTTAGTCTTACTTGACACATTGTCTTTATTTTCAGGTGCAGACAGAGATTAAAAAATCCTGCCATGTAAAACCCCAATCACACATTATATCAGAGAATTGGGCTAAACAGCTTTCACTGGTTAATCACCCCATTACATGGCAACTCAGGAGTCTGCAATGTTTTGGGGATTATAGGGTGAGATCAGGGCTTTGTATTACGAGAGAGACCCCATGATAACTGACAGTTCTGAGTCAGATGTGAAAGTTATTGCTTGCAAATCAAATGCAAGCATTTTTGTAAAACCTCTTTACAGGAAAACTGGACATAAAATTGGTTAAATGCCCAGTGCATTCAAAAATGTGATTTCCTGTGTTTTATATACACTGAGTGTACAAACCATCTCTTTCCATGACACAGACTGACCAGGTGATGCCAGGTTACACAATTATTTTTAAGCCTTGAGACATGGATTGTGTATGTGTGCCATTCAGAGGGTGAATGGTCAAAACAAAATATTTAAGTGCATTTTAACAGGGTACGGCAGTAGGAGCAAGGCGCACCAGTTTGAGTGTCAAGAATTGCAAGGCTGCTCTGTTTTTCTTCATGCTCAACAGTTTCCCGTGTGTATCAAGAATGGGACACCACCCAAAGGACATCCAGCCAACTTGAGACAACTGTGGGAAGAATTGGAGTAAACATTGGCCAGCATCACTGTGGAACGCTTTCAACACCTTGTAGTCCATGCCCCGACAAATTGAGGCTGTTCTGAGGGCAAAAGGGGGTGCAATTCAATATTAGGAAGGTGTTCCTAATGTTTTGTACACTCAGTGTATACTTCCACACTATGACATTGAAATAATACTGTGAAATTGTGAAAATTATGATAATACCCTTTTAGTGTAAGAGCTGTTTGGAACTCTTCCTTACTGGTCTATTAACTAATTTACCGCCTGTTGATGTCACCAGGCAGGCCAAACGCCATCCCACCAAAACAGGCTTAAATTTCAGGCAGTCTTTTCAAACCTCTGCCAACAACAGCTAGTTTTCCCCTCCCCACGCAGACCACTCCCAGGCAGTCCTAGTAAAATTCTTGCTTGAGAAATTGCTCATTGCAAATAAGCCATTTTCCCCCCCTTTTTGACTGTTTTAATTGAAAACCATCACTTTAAGGTTACCCAGAAATGATTTGATATTGAGATAAAAATGGCTGCATTGGACCTTTAACTGAATCACTGCTCCTTGAACTGCCTATGCTAGTATTCTACAGATTACATGACGCTTCGTTCCCACCTACTGGATAAAAGGCCACATTACAACCAACTGTTAGTTTTAATACTACTCTTCATACTAAAAAATATAAAATACCTTCCCTCTTTGTACCTTTAATAATTTGGGTAATACCACCAATGCAGGTTTGTCCTAATGAAACGCATTCAGTCCTCAGTAATGTTGGCAATCAATGTATCAGAAAAAGCTCAATAAGTGACTCTGGCTAAAGACTCCTGGTGTGTCTGCTGAACAAACACATTACATGATCGAAGTGCTTCCCAATGTAACAACTTTATGAACACCGAAACAAACATATCGATGATTCTCAGGGTGAGTTACTAGACAGAAGCTAACATGTGAAGGGTCTTCCCTGCAGAGTAGACAGGAGTGGACTCGTGTCAGTCGTCATGACCACAGAGCTTCTCCATAGCTTCCCACTGAGGGATGAAGAAGACTTTCACATGGGCAGGGTTATATGATGACTGACTGAGTATAATGGATAGTCACAGATCCTATTTAAAAGGACTTACTGATCCAGACCCGAGTTCCACGCCTGGGAAATGGTCCATTAACCCAGCAAGGGAAATAGAGTAATTCTGAAGGCATGGGAGTGAAACAGCACCTCATATAACAGCATGTCTCATATTCCAGAGAGAGAGGTAGTACTTCTCAGGCACTAGCATGCATTGGCTTGCACTGATGTAGTGTGGGTACGCAGCTATTTGGAGGCATGAGCAGGCTTGGGGCATCAGCAGGTGGGACTGGGAGGTGATGTGAGCAGCATTGCTTAGCAGAGAGCATCCTGTAGGTAGCTCCTCCCTCTGGAGGTGGGGTTAGCAAATCACTCAGGCAGGGGGCGGAGTTAATCAGCATCTCCTTCACAGGTGATTTTCAGAGCGTTTAACAAACTCAGCAAAAAAAGAAACGTCCTCTCACTGTCAACTGTTATTATATTCAGCAAACTTTACATTAGTAAATATTTGTATGAACATAACAAGATTCAACAACTGAGACATAAACTGAACAAGTTCCACAGACATCTGACTAACAGAAATTGAATAATGTGTCCCTGAACAAAGGGAGGGGGGTCAAAAGTAACAGTCGGTATCTGGTGTGGCCACCACTTGCAGTTCCACCAAGGCACCTGCAAGTTCCTGGACATTTCTGGGGGGGAATGGCCCTAGCCCTTACCCTCCGATCCAACAGACGTGCCCAATGGGCTTGAGATCAGGGCTCTTCGCTGGCCATGGCAGAACACTGACATTCCTGTCTTGGAGGAAATCACGCACAGAACGAGCAGTATGGCTGGTGGCATTGTCATGCTGGAGGGTCATGTCAGGATGAGCCTGCAGGAAGGGTACGACATGATGGAGGAGGATGTCTTCCCTGTACCGCACAGTGTTGAGATTGCCTGCAATGACAACAAGCTCAGTCCGATGATGCTGTGACACACTGCCCCAGACCATGACGGACCCTCCACCTCCAAATCGACACCGCTCCAGAATACAGGCTCGGTGTAACGCTCATTCCTTCAATGATAAACACGAATCCGACCATCACCCCTGATGAGACAAAACAGCGACTCATCAGTGAAGAGCACTTTTTGCCAGTCCTGTCTGGTCCAGCGATGGTGGATTTGTGCCCATAGGCGACGTTGTTGCCGGTGATGTCTGGTGAGGACCTGCTTTACAACAGGCCCACAAGCCCTCAGTCCAGCCTCTCTCAGCCTATTGAGGACAGTCTGAGCACTGATGGAGGGATTGTGCTTTCCTGGTTTAACTGAAAGTTTAATGAAAGTCGGGAAGCAAGTTCAGGGAGTGAATACATTTAATAAATAAAATAACAAAACAAGAAACACGAACAGCGCACCGACATAAAACAGAAACAATGACGACTGGGGAAGAAACCAAAGGGAGTGAAATATAAAGGTCAGGTAATCAAGGAGGTGATGGAGTCCAGGTGAGTGTCATTATGCGCAAATGGGCGTAACGCTGGTGACAGGTGTGCGCCATGAACGAGCAGCCTGGTGACCTAGAGGCCGGAGAGGGAGCACACGTGACAGGCCTTAGAGCAACTACATCTTCTGCTGCTTTGAATCCTGCTTTCTCTTTAATGGTTCCTCAGGCGGTAGAAACAGAAAAAAAATGTCAAGAAACTAGCTTTAAGCAAACTAGTTTATAATGACATTAAAGTAGTTAGCCCGTGGTTAAATTAAAAGTAGAACCTAGTAAGCCTACTATCGCTGTCAAAGAGGAAGGAGAATCCAAAAGGAGATCCAATTCATCCTGAAAGGGAAATGTACAGCCTTCCATCAGAGGACCATTATTGACTAAATAGAGCAGCAGTCAGCCAATGCATGCCAGGTCAGGTAGAGAAGTGACACAGAGATGTGAAACAAGAACTTCTAACATTTATCATCTAAAGCAATTAGTAAGATTGTTATTTCCATCACAGAACATAGTAATTTCAATTGACAGTGCAACGTCTGGCTAAACATTCCAGTTCCAGTAGGTGTGTTACTCAGGCATTTCAACGGAATATAATCTAAATCAATCTGAAATAACGGTCTGAAATACAACCAATCTTTTTGAGATCATAATAACATTCTGTATCACATCTGGCAAGAGCTGATGTGGAACGGACTTGATAAAGTCGAGGAAATAATAAAAGAACTAAACGACGTACTTCACTAAAGGGCAACTTGTACAATAGCGTGTCATGCACTCCATAGTCATGTGTTTTCAGTTTGACAATCAGAAGAGGCTACACGCCTTTTGCTAGAGTACAGAAGGCAACGCCCACAGCAACCGGGGGAAATTCATTCACTACCATACCCACAGTGGTCACCTCCTTGGGAATATTCCCAAACAGCCTCTTGATTTTACAGTGGACAGTAGGCTACAGAGGTTACATCTGTTGTACAGTCATACTGAGGGTATTATTCCGCAAAAGAACATGCATGTTATTTCATTGTCTTGGTGCATGGTTGATTTGATTATCTTTCCTGATACAGGAGTTCCAAAAACATTAGAAATGTGAATACATTGTTGCACTGTCTGATCGTCACCATATATATATATTGTATCAACAAGAGCAACTGATTACAACTGGATGATTAGTCACTACAGATATACCACCATTGGAAATGACATTGATATATGAATTAATCCCTATAGAAAATCCTTAACTGTATATCAACATGTAAACTAGGCCTATTTGAATTGACCAATGTAGTGACATTCCCTCTCAGGAAATCTGCCAGATACAGGGTTATTAATAACGCCAACGTCGTATTTACACTGTGAGGGAATTGTAGCTGGTGTGCTCAAGACTTAACTATGAACTGAATATTATTCCTCTTCAGAGTGTACTGTAAACAGAGCTCCATATATAGCTCATCACTGAGTGAGATCATATCTATTGAAAGGAGTGGGATGATGCGGCGATTGCGGTCTCTAACCGAAGTGCTAAGTTACAGACACATGTAAGAAACAGAATTGCTTAATCAGTGAAAAATACATAAATGCAATGGCCACAAGACAAGGGTGTGTGAAACCATCATGGTCAGCATTTCAAACTACAACAATTAGAAACCGTTACGTTTTCATCTGGACAAAACAGTCAACGCCCAGCCGTGTTCAAGTAAATCCACTTTCAATTGAATTGACAACTTCAGGCCAACATCCTCAAACCTCATTTTAGTCTTTGGTGCAGCAGCACCACACAGACACACAGGTAAACAGCCACCACAATCTACACCACCACCCCAAACAGCACGAACAGGTTACCGTCCATGGTCCATCACACTCACCAACCCATAGGTGTGGAGAGGGAGAGAGATAAGGGAGAGAGAGAGAAAGAAAGAGAGGGATATGGTGAGATAGAGGCCCTATTGACCTTACAAATGGACAGACAGTGCGCAGACCCTAGTGACCAAAAGGAGGAGGACAGAATAAGTACTGCAATAGTAATGAATAGTGCCGCATCACACCAATTGGTTAATATTCATGTGTACATAATGAACCCCTGCTTATCTGTTCAACCCAGACTAAATATAGAAACAAACTATGTACAGCCTGTCACCCACGTCATATTATGGAATAATAAAGTGCAGCAAAGGTAGGGACCGTCAGTTTCTGTCTCCCTCTGTTGGCTTAATAACGAATAAGAATTGTTTCTAGTTCCCCCTGACTATACTGAGGCTGAAGATTGTGTGTGTGACCTGAACACAGACTCAATATCTTAACTTCAGGTTATTTGCGAACTCAGCAGATGATAATACAATATGGAGGGCAAGAAAGTTACATTATAATCTCTGGGGGTAAGGAGGACTGTGGGTAAAGGAAAGGGAAAGGGGGGATACCTAGTCAGTTGTACAACTGAATGCCTTCAACTGAAATGTGTCTTCCGCATTTATCCCAACGTATAACCATAGAAAATGATATAGAGTTGTCCTCTCAAAACCCAGTCCATTTTTCACCACTTCTACACTCAAAATGCAATTTTCCTCTCAGGAAGAGCTTTTTATCAAGCTATTTTTTTGAAGTCACCATTTGTCTATATTCTAATCTTGAACACTTGTAGAGAGAGATTGGATCTTGGATCTTGAGAGTGTGGGGTTGAAGGAGCGGTTTTCTGTGACCGTGAGTCAGAAGAGAAGAGAGCGTTTCATCACTGATTATTCTAGAACACTGGTTTAGTGTTCCATTAAAGAGAGAGAGACCTCTCAACAGGCTGAAGGAGCACTGAGCTGAGCTCCCCAACTCTATTTATTCTATCCCATTCTATGTATCCTATTATTTAAGCCTATTGTTTTTTATTTCTGCATTAGTCTCTCATGTCCACTGTACTATTTTAATTTCTCGCTTATTGTTTTCCTTGTCTATATTAAATGGATATTTTCATAGAAAACATATTGCATTTTTTTTCTCCCCTCCCTTAGCACTTTGAAATGCGTTCTCTTACTATATAAATAAAGTTTGATTAATTGATTGTCAGAAGTTCATGTAGCATAAAGACTTTACAGTCCATTATAGGCCTCCAGTCCGTCCATGCAGGCCTAATCAGTCACAGACAATCAGATAAGACTAATTCCTTAACTTAAATAACAATAGCATAACCACAGCAGGAGTTGCATCGCTCTTCCTGGACTCAGCAGCAATGATTACAAAAAATAATAGCTTTTTGTAACAAGATACATGGAAAAACATTATTCTATCCCCATCTCTGTGTGGAAATCAGATTGTTAGTTCATGTACTGCCACAAGGTGGTGCCCTCTCCTCTCCGCATAAACACATTCACACTGGTGTCGTGAGGATGTGGACTCAGAGTTACTATGGAAACCAACCATGCCTTAATAAATTAAGTGGGTGAATGAAAAAGAAAAAGAAAGAGAGATTGATTAGAAAAAATATGTGTTCACTATGGGCATCAGATTAGAGTGACAAAGAGAAACAGTAACATAGAGAAATGTTTGTCTCAGACTCTTCATCTGCAAAGGACCCTTTGATTAAAAATAAACCAACAATAACATCTTCTCTGGTCGACATCAATAGGAACAGAACACATGTTCTGCAGCTTTCAGCTTTCTGTTCTTTCCTGTTTGCGTTTGACTTTTCGCATGTGAACTGAGAAATAAATGACATGCTCCAAACCATTCTTTCGCAAACCTGTGCCATAAATACTTTTAGACCAGCCTGAGCCAAGCTCCTCCTGTCTTAAGAAGAGAAATGCTACTTCCTCTGGAACTGGAACTCCACACCAAATGTCTGATTCCCCCCCTCCAAATGACAGTTAAACCCATCACATAGGACTTCCTCCTATGCGTTAGGCCCCACTTCCTCCTGCAATATCAACCCAGAGACCAAAAAGACTATGGCTGTGTCCCAAATGGTACCATTCTCCCTACATATGGGGAGTATATGGGCCCTGGTCAAAAGTAGTGCACTATATAGGGGATAGGATGTCATTTGGGATGCCGACTATCTGGTCATTAATATTCCAAAGGAAAGGGGGAAAGCATCAGGAACCAATTATTCAATAACGCTTTCCCCTCCTCTTACCTCCTTGGATGTCTCCCAAATGGTATCCTATTCCCTATATAGTGCACTACTTTTGACCAGAGCCCACCTTTGCATTATATTGGGAATAAGAGTGCCATTTGGGATACATGGGTTGTATTCTAAATGAGAGGGACAGCGCGTAGGCAGACCTGTGTCGGTCGGGGTACACCTCAGTTTGGGCTCTTACCCGTTGCCATGGAGCTGTGATGTGGCCTTGCAGGTTCAGAGTCAGATTAGGATCCAGTATCACTACACCACCACCAGTCAGACCTGGGTTCAAATACTATTCAAAATACTTTCAAATACTTTATGTGTGCTTGGTTGAGCTTGTCTGTTGCAATGGAACCAAAAGAAAAGTCCCAACAGTCCCCAAACCCTATCACTCCAGGCAGGTTAAAGCAAACAGACAAAGTATTTGAAAGATTTCAAACACTATTTGAACCCAGGTCTGATCACTACACCACCACAATAGCACCAGCACCGCTAACCAACTGACTGAGGTAATTGAGATCAGATGGGCCATTGAGGCGAGGCGGCCGGGTGAGGAGGCAACCTGGGCTAGGCAGAGTAACCTGGAAGCATTTATTTTATGGAAAAGATGTTTAGTTAAGTGCAGTGCTGAGGCTAATGAGTCTAGGCCAGGCCGGGCCTGGCGGCTGTGATGAATATGATCGGTGAAAGCTCTGAACGCTGGTTCTTGAGTCCTTCCTTCCTCCCGGATCGGGTTTCAGATTAACAGACTTCCTGTCCAATCCGTGGCATTTGGAAAGCAAATGATCACCTCTTTTATATGAGGGGAATTATCATGTATTTGTCTAGTTCAGGATATCTCAGAGGATATCTCAGGATCGGTTAGAGTTTAAGGGGCCTAGAGATTGGAGTCACGTTTCGGACTGTGTGTGTGTGCCAAGTCATTTTTCAAAGAGCTTTTGGGATGGAGAGAACTATCTTGTAGTCAAGATGCTTGAGTGTCTGTTCAAGCTTGTGACGTCCATAGTCACCAACAAAAATAAGAAACATAGACACTGACATGAGCATCGTTCCCGGTAGACCGTTCTAGTTTAAAAGTACAAGTTACTGTTGTAATTAAACAGGTATCACCTGTTCGCAAGTCGGTGTTAAAAATGGCAACGCAGTCCGGAAAAACGGCAAGTACAATCTCAAATCACAACATAGGCTCTTGCATCATTCATCATGACATGCCTTGCAAGTCTGATGAGTTCATACAGTAAAGGACACAGGTCTTTCTCGAGGTCATTTACAAGGTCGGAGAAGATGAGGATTATAGAGACGCTCAACGCAACAACAGGTCTGGCAGCAGTCCAACTTCATTACGCATGAGCCCTTGTGAACAACGGGGATGCAGGCAACCGCTTTGTTTCGCTTTCTTCAACTGGTGAAGCCTTCATATGGGTATAAGCTTTGTAGGCTATATACGTTTCTGAGAGTGGGGGACTTACATGAGCGCCTTCACATACTTTCAAATATAGGTATGGCCATCTACTTATGAATGTATTACAGTCTATACTGTAGTAGGGGGATTTGAGTCATATGCAGATTAGAATGGGAACGCAGAACACTGTGTCGTTTATGATACCCCGGCCCCATCACACCCTCCCCACCCTCCTCCCCCACCACCATCTCATTTCCTCTCTCTCCCCTTTGCCGCTCCGCTCCGAGGCCCTTGATTACAGTGTTCCCAGGGGACGAGTTCAACTCCTCAGAGATAGGAACCGTCGAGGGTACCAGTCACTTAAGATCAAGACAGGGGGAGGAAATCGCAGCGAACATAAAGCTAAATATATAATTCCTCCCGTGCCGGTAATCACGACGTCCAGGCGATTTGGAATGACATTTTAACCACTTCAGACTAAAGCAACGCTCTACTCGAGAGACAGGCGCACGGGCAGCCGGGCCCGTAGCGAGGCGTGCACTGACCCACCCAGGGGTATGACCCCACCCCCCAAACGAGTGCACGTTCCGCCCGTGACGCTGAAATGGCTCACAGGCCAGGTCAATTCAGTCAGATGTTAGACAAGAGGAAAGGAAGGAAGCAATTTCTCTCCCCAGTATTAGTTACCTGAGGGTTAAGATCCTCCACCTCCTGCTAATGGTGTCTCAAATATGCAACCACAATTTCCCCACGATAATAGACCTATTCTTGAGATGGTAGAATGGCTTTTAAGGGCCTACATTAGACCCATGCTTACAGTATAGCATCTTATTGGATCAAAGCCTCCGCATTAATGTATATCATTCATCCTACATTCGTATTTGACCATATGACCCCAAAGTCACACACAGGTAGACCTCACATGATATTCCATTAGTCCTGAACCATATGCATAGCAGGCCATCAAGATTGCAGCCTACCAAAGTAGGCCCGCAAGGGCAATCGTTCTTATCTGAGAACTGACTTAATTGTATTTCAAACAATGCCACCAAATATGAATAATGGATCAGCAACTTCTTCTTTTCTATCTCTGCCTAGCTCATGAGACAAGGGTCTCTCTCTGCCCACCCTCCAATTTTGCCCCCTCCCTCCTAACAGCTTTCTGAACATCAAATCTGAGTTAATTTCCAGTCTGATTTACATATGCAGCGAATATGCCCCTATGGCACAAACTACCTGGCTGAAAGTCTTTCCTATCACGCCAGAAGTGCATTTTCTACATCCTCGCTGATTGGATTCTTGATGAGATCGTCAGGTGGCTCGCACACTTCACATGGCGAAGACGCGATGGGCGTACGGGTTGCCAATTCCGAGGCCACTGAAGTGCTTCACGGCTCTCTACATCTCTCTCTCTCTCTCTCTCGAACACTCATAACCACCGTTCTGAACATGGGCTGGGTGTTGGGTGTGTAATCAGAGCAGTACTGGCAGGGAGGTATGACAGCCTGCTTCATGCCTGCACAACCCCTCAACCAGGCTCCAATGAAGTACTCTCTCACTCTCACCAAATCTAACTGGCATATCAATGTTACACCATAGTCACAAGACTCTAGAAATGAATAATGAAATCATGCATAATCTGCATGCGAAGTAAAGAGGCCCCTGGGAGAGAGAGACTTCTTTACTCTTGCTCAGATAACCAGGGAGGATCTGTAACATACAGTATCTCTGTCTACAAGGACTGACTGCAGTCACCTCTCCTCTTACTTTATCCTCTCAACCAGCCGCTGGTTTATCTAAGGGGGGTACACTAGTCTAACACTATCAATTCTAATAGTGAGTGTTAATTTAGACAAGAGGCACAACAACAAAAAACATTTCCTCTCTCCTCGCCGTTCCCCGACGGCCCTCTCCATTCTGTGGCAGCAGCAGTAAACAGTGCTGCGAGCGGAGTACCAGTAATTCAGTCGATAAATGTCAACTGAAATGAAGCTATCAGCTGAAAGCAATTTCCAGGGCTGCGTTCGGTGCCAAGGATTTGAGATTTTCACTCCTCCATCGATCATGAGCCTCTGCTTTGGGCCAAGATACACAATGCCCCCAAATTGCTGACATGTGGACCCAGAATCAATGCCATTTCCCTCCTGTCTGGGCTCTCCTCCTCTAAACCGTTGTTTATCCAATGACCCTCGTCTGTTTTGCCCATTAAAGACCAAACTAACGTCTCAGGGTGTGTGTGTGTGTGTGTGTGTGTGTGTGTGTGTGTGTGTGTGTGTGTAGCGTCTCAGGGTGTGTGTGTGTGTAGCGTCTCAGGGTGTTTGTGTGTGTGTGCGTGCGTGCGTGCGTTCGTGCGTATTGTCTCAGGGTGTGTGTGTGTGTGTAGTGTCTCAGGGTGTGTGTGTGTGTGTGTGTGTGTGTGTGTGTGTGTGTGTGTGTGTGTGTGTAGCATCTCAGGGTGTGTGTGTGTGTGTGTGTGTGTGTGTGTGTGTGCGTGCGTGCGTGCGTGCGTGTGTGTGTGTGTGTATTGTCTCAGGGTGTGTGTGTGTGTGTAGCGTCTCAGGGTGTGTGTGTGTGTGTGTGTGTGTGTGTGTGTGCGTGCGTGCGTGCGTGCGTGCGTGTGTGTGTGTGTGTGCGTGTGTGTGTGTGTAGCGTCTCAGGGTGTGTGTGTGTGTGTGTGTGTAGCGTCTCAGGGTGTGTGTGTGTGTAGCGTCTCAGGGTGTGTGTGTGTGTGTGTGTGTGTGTGTGTGTGTGTGTGTGTGTGTGTGTGTAGCATCTCAGGGTGTGTGTGTGTGTGTGTGTGTGTGTGTGTGTGCGTGCGTGCGTGTGTGCGTGTGTGTATTGTCTCAGGGTGTGTGTGTGTGTGTAGCGTCTCAGGGTGTGTGTGTGTGTGTGTGCGTGCGTGCGTGCGTGTGTGTGTGTGTGTGTGTGTGTGCGTGTGTGTGTGTGGTGTCTCAGGGTAGGGCCAAGTATTATAGACTACACCTAATGGATGAAAGACCATAGTGGTGTGGTGCGATACATTCTGGCTTAGTACACAGGAAGAATGTAGACGATTATCACTCTAACTAATGAAGGAGTTCTAACATCCTACTCACATGAAAGGCAAGAGAAGAAGAAAACGCATAACAGAGTTGATGTACAAAGCAGCGTTTTGATTAAAAGGGTGTCCATAAATACTGGTGGGTGCCCACTTTCTTATGTTTACATTTGGTAGCTGTAGGATTACTCCTCGACAAACTGACAGAACGAATCAGTGAGTTCGGAGTTAAAGGGAAAGTTGAGCAATTTAGATATTTCGATATGTTTCCTTTCCTTGATATTTGTTTCCTTACCTTGAAATATCAGCATTTGTTTGCAGTGGCTAGTTTAACAAAACCAAACTGTGGATTGCCTTGTCCATAGACTGCTTTTCAAGGTAAAGAAATAAATATCTAAATATGTAAAATCACTGAACTATCCCTTTAACGCTGAATCTGAAACAAATGTTGACTGTTGGCACCACGTTAATATCTCTATTCTTCCTGTCCTCTGGGAGACTGTCTCGGTGTCTCAGTCCAGGAAATTCACACAGTTTACAGTGAGTGTGGTGCTTTTTACATAAACACAGCTCTCTGTGGCCTCAGTTTGATTAGGAGGCTCCCAGATGCCATTAAAAGTCCATTTCTCCCCTCTGTGTTTGTTTTAAGACGAGAGCGACAGAGAAACCCAGCAGCCACTGTCGTGCCATGCCAACTTCTGTTTACGCATGAGTGGAGCACACAAACAACCCCAGAGCTAGCGCCAACCAAACCTACAGTACAGTACAGTATGTGCTCTCCCTCAATTCTCCATCATTAAACATACCACGGCATCGTGGTCGGTATCGTGTTCAGTATTGTGTTCATTACCGTGTTCAGTCATATTTGCAGGAGGAACCATTGCAAACATGATTGTATCAAAAATAGAGGTGTGGTCATTTTAGTAATGTCCCCCTTTGTTTTGGTGGCCAGATGCTTGTCTACATCCGCTGCAAAAGCCGTTTGCCATTTTGCCCGACCTGAGAGAGTGGAGAAGAGGAGAGAGAGCACTTACTAGACAACTACGACTATTGATATTATTATACAAATACTGTGAAATTATAGAAAGGATTCATCTGAACATTTGTAGCTACTGACTGTAATTCTGTCCTCTGACTGGAAACTTGACTGTGTCCCAAATGGCACCCTTGCCATTTGTGTATCCCTGTCTCAGTACTTGTTCCTCCACCAATTGGATGGTGTCCTCTGACACGGTCTCACCCTCCTCAGAGACTCCTTGGACTTGTTAGTGAACTGCTTAACCCGGTTCTCCATGTGCTCCCGCGTCACCCTGTAGAGACGGATGGACAAAACGTGCGTATGTACGCACATACACACAAGGGTGGTCAAGCACGCAGGGGCAACACACACACACTGTTTAAAATGCCTGCAATGAGTTATGCGTATTTTCCCCCTTTATCTCCATTTATGCACAACTCATTTAATTCCAGTAAACAAATACCTGGCTTTCTGTGCCACTTGAAAAATAGTTTTCAAGGTCGCAGCGCAGTCAACAACTTTGTTTTCTGTTTGCTTTGCTGCCTGGTGATAACAGTTTATTTTCCTTAATTGGCATTTTTGCCTGGGACTATTTGCAAACAATCCAAAAGTGGAGTCTATTTACTGCAAACAATAATGCGTAATTACTGAGTCTGGGCCAAATCAAGCCGCTCGCTCTCTTTGGAAATGCAAATGTGGGTTGCGTGCCGACACTGATTGAAGAGGAAGAAGGCGTCCGTCCGTCCCACTATCCAGCGCTGCCAGACAAGCACCTGCTGTTGCTGGGGCTCCGCTTACTTAATAATCACACATATTTTGTGGTTTAGCGAGTGACGGCAGCACGTCAAAGGTGTCTGCGTCCCAAATGGCACCCTATTTCGCTATACAGTGCACTGCTTTTGACCAGGTGCCCGTAGGGAATAGGGTGCCATTTGGGACACAGTCGAGTTATTGGATTTGGCAGGGAGCTGAGCTGGACAGAGGACTTTTGACCAAGGTTGGTGTTTTCTAACTGCTACAGTCGGGCGAATGAGTTGAACGAATATGTCAGAAACACCTAGAAACAAACACAGACATGTTCACGCATTTCTCTAATGTGGCATTTTAAAAGGAGACGGTAGGTCAGGTAAGGGACTGACAGGAGAATTAATGAAATGGGGGGGGGGGGGAGTATGAGAGGAGGAAATGCAGAAAGATGGACGGGGAGAAATGGTAGAATGAGGAAAGTGAGGAAAGATAGTGAATATTGAGAGTGAGAGAGAAGAGAGAGAGTGAAGAGAGAGTGGGAGAGAGAGAGAGAGAGAGAGAGAGAGAGAGAGAGAGTGACAGAGCGAGAGAGCGAGAGAGAGAGACCCCACAAACAGACCCCACAGGACAGCAACACAATTAGACCCAACCAAATCATGAGAAAACAAAAGATAATTATTTGACACATTGGAAAGAATTTACAAAATAACAGAGCAAACTAGAATGCTATTCGGCCCTAAACAGAGAGTGCACAGTGGCAGAATAGCTGAACACTGTGACTGACCCAAACTTAAAAAGGAAAGCCTTGCCTAGTGGTTAGAGCATTGGGTCAGTAACCGAAAGGTTGCTAGATCGAATCCCCGAGCTGACAAGGTAAAAAAAAAATTTGTTCTACCCCTGAACAAGGCAGTTAACCCACTGTTCCTAGGCCGTCATTGAAAATAAGAATTTGTTCTCAACTGGCTTGCCTAGTTAAATAAAAGGTTACTATGTACAGACTCAGTGAGCATAGCCTTAGGCGGACCTGGCTCTCAAGAGAAGACAGGTTATGTGCGCACTGCACACAAAATGAGGTGGAAACTGAGCTGCACTTCCTAACCTCCTGCCAAATGTATGACCATATTAGAGACACATATTTCCCTCAGATTACACAGACCCACAAAGAATTTGAAAACAAGCCCAATTTTGATAAACTCCCACATCTAGTCTGTCATCACAGCAGTAAGATTTGTGACCTGTTGCCACAAGAAAAGGGCAACCAGTGAATAACAAACACCACTGTAAATACAACCCATATGTATGCTTATTTATTTTCCCTTTTGTACTGTAACTATTTGCACATAATATGACATTTTAAATTATTTTGTGAGTGCAATGTTTACTGTAAAAATATGTTTTACTGTTTATTTCACATATGTTTACTATCTATTTCACTTGCTTTGGTCAATGTAAACATATTTTTCCCATGTCAATAAAGCCTCTTAAATTGGAATTGAATAGAGAGAGAGAGAGAGAGAGAGAGAGAGAGAGAGAGAGAGAGAGAGAGAGAGAGAGAGAGAGAGAGAGAGAGAGAGAACTCTCAGGACTGGCTGACTTACTTGGGAATATGCACCCTGATGATGGTCCACTTCAGGGTTGAGTTTCATGCTGCTCTCACGCAGGGTGCGGGTGGCACCAGCCATGGCCTGAGGACACATCAAACACACATTAGACCTAGACCTAATAACTTCCAGCTGGGGCTTGGACTGGGGCTGGAGCTACACTACCTGCAGACAGACACCCAACCACCCAGCCAGGTCCCAGCCCCCATCCATTCACCAGTCCCAGCCCCTATCCAATGTACGAGTCTGTGAAAAAAATGTGTATTTCTTGGGCAACAATAAATCTAATCTAATTCAATATAATGCATCCACCCTGAAGACACCCACCCCGCCCCTATCAATCCACCCCAGGCCCCCACCCTTAGGCTGCCCTGGCCTTTCTCCTAACCATAGGAGCACCAGGAAGCAGACCTTGGTTGTCCCTGGTCAGGTTGGCTTTGATACATGGCGAGCCGGGTGAACTGTGTAGCATCTCCCCACAGAGCAGCTCTGGAGTGTGTGTCTGTGTGTGTGTGTGTGTGTGTGTGTGTGTGTCTGTGTGTGTCTGTGTGTGTGTGTGTGTGTGTGTGTGTGTGTGTGTGTGTGTGTGTGTGTGTGTGTGTGTGTGTGTGTGTGTGTGTGTGTGTGTGTGTGTGTATGGGGGATGGTGGGGAGGGGGTTCAGCCCTGGCCGTGGCAGGAGAAGCACATGCGGTGTGGAAGTGCCGCGGGGCGCTGTCAGAACACAGTCCTCTGGGAACGGGCTGAGGGGTTGCAGTGCAGGGCGATGACCTCTGGTAACCTCTACGGGATGGGAGGAGTGGGACGGGGCAGGGCGGAGGTGTATATGTGTGTCTGTGTGTGTGTGTGCGTGCGTGTGTGTATGTGTGTGCGTGTTTGTGTATAACTGGGGGACTCCTGGCTTGGCCATATACCCACAATGCATTAGACTAGAGGATATGTCTGTGTAACATATTAGAACTCTAATGGTGGTTGGACTCCAAAAGGCAATTAAAGAAAATGCTGTAATCTGGATATGTGATTTGTCTGTGTCTGCTAGTTGTGGGAGAGGTGCCTGAGAGAGACAGGCAGAGACGGGACAGACTGAGGCCTGCGGAGACTCCAGTATGTGTTCTATTGAAGTCTATGATATGGAGCCTGTTCAGACACATATTCAAAACAGGCCGTGTGGGGACAACATGTTAAGACTGAACACACTATTGTTCAACCGTCAGGTACCCATCACCAGTGGTGGAAACAGTACGCAATTGTCATACTTAAGTGACTCAAGTATAAGTGAAAGTCGCCCAGTAAAATACTACTTGAGTATTAAAAGTGAAAGTCGCCCAGTAAAATACTACTTGAGGAAAAGTATAAGAGTATTTTGTTTTAAATATACTGAAGTATCAAAAGTAAATGTCATTGCTAAAATGTACTTAAGTATCAAAGTAAAAGTATAAATAATTTCAAATTCCTTTTATTGAGCATACCAGACGGCACAATTTTCTTGTTTTTTAATTTGACAGATAACCAAGGGCACTCTTCAAAACTCAGACATAATTTACAAACGAAGCATTTGTGTTTAGTGAGTCTGCCAGATCAGAGGCACTAGGGATGACTAGGGATGTTCTCTTGATAAGTGTGTGAATTGGACAATTCTCCTGTCCTGCTATGCATTCAAAATGTAACAAGTACTTTTGGGTGTCAGGTAAATTATATGGAGTAAAACATATATTATTTTCTTTAGGAATGTAGTGAAGTAAAAGTTGTCAAAAATATAAATAGTAAAGTACAGATACCCCCAAAAACGACTTAAGTAGTACTTTAAAGTATTTTTACTTAAGTACTTTATACCATTGCCCATCACAACATTACCAGATAGATCCCAGCACCAGATAGAAATCCCCTTCCATCCCCTCGCACCAGCCCACCAGCCGCCCCCTGACCTCCCATTACCTAACAGTCTAACAGCCCTGCTAAGCCAACACAGAGGTGACTGTACAGCACCCAAAGCAAATAGGATTATAATTATTCACATCCATTACCCACGTTCCTAACGAGAGGCCATTGTTTTCCAGTCATTCATTACAAGGTCCAGTACTGCATTAGCTGCAGTACAGTGTTACTGCAAACCCCCAGTGCCTGTTGTGCAGTGGCAATGGCAGCATGAATTAAACCACTTGGATTTTTGGGGGAAGAAGGGAAGGGGAGGAAAAAGGCTATGTGTGTATGTCTTAGTGTGTGTGTGTGTGTGTGTGTGTGTGTGTGTGTGTGGTATCCTCAACATCATTAACAAGGTGTTTCTTTAGCTCTGTTCGTTCCTTTCGGCTGTGGCTGTGTTTAATCAGAAACCTCAGTAATCCCACTATTTCTAACATATTAACCAGAACATGCCTGGTGTTTAAACAGAGCACAGCATTCCCCCAGATTTCCGTAACTGCTGGAGCTGTGGGGAAATAATGATGAATTTCAATGCTGAGAACAATCAAACATAGGTATGGGCTGGATCTATCATTCTGGAGTTAAAGACAGGAACCAGAGATTAGGAGAGGCTGTTTAAAAAAAATAAAATAAATGAATTTAACATGCAAGGCAATAGGCCTTGTGAAATAATACATACAAATAAATCCTTTAATCTTGCTGCCAATTCTTTCCCCAGTGGTTTAGACCAGAAACTGGATGGGAGAAAAGAAGAAATTGATACCCCTGCTCTCACATCACACATTTGAACCCTTTTAACATTTGGTCTGAAGGAATTGTCATGTTGCAGCAGTAAAGTTTGTACATGTGTGATGGTACCAGTGGGTTTTTCAGGCTCATTTGAATATATATCGTTTGGAGTTTCTGTCTGAACTTTCTCGCTCAGATATGGTGATATGTGTGCAACATAATGTCTCTGAGCCTCTACTCTTACAGGTGAATTACCTCTGTTGAACTGATTCAATGATAATGGTAACATGCGTATCATATATGCGCAATATGTGCGCAATATGCTTATCTATGTGTGTTTCCAAATGAAGCACACATAATGAGGCATATCTGAAAGGTGTGATCCCTCAGGAACATTGTACACGAGTGGAGGCTGCTGAGGGGAGTACAACGGATGGAATGGGAGAAGAAAAAAAACATGAAAAACATGTTTTTGATACCATTCCATTACCTCCATTCCAGACAGTATTATGAGCCGTTCTCCCCTCAGCAGTCTCCACTGTTGTACACCTATTGTGGCTGAGTGCTGCTGAGTTCCAGGCTGAGCTCCTCAAGATGAAGCAGAACTGTGCTTCACTACTAAATGAATCTGTGTCAAAGCCAAAAAAATCAATCTCCCTTTAAAACGGATCCCAGCATCAGACAGGGACAACCCTCATTCATAACAACATAGGATGAAGGAGGGAGAAAAGAGAAGGGAGAGAGAGAGAGAAAAAGAGAGAAAGAAACAACACAGGGAAAGGAAAAGAGAAGAATGAAGACAGGGAATAGAGAGGGTTGTGTGTGTGTGTGTGTGTGTGTGTGTGTGTGTGTGTGTGTGTGTGTGTGTGTGTGTGTGTGTGTGTGTGTGCGTGCGTGTGTGCTTGTGCGTGCGCGTGTGCGTGCGCGCGTGTGTGTCCGTGCCTGCATGCGTTGTATGTGAACATGAAATGTGTGTATGTGAGAGAGCATCACTTGGAGCAGTTAGTCCTCCTCCTTCACAGAGGGTACAGCACGGTCACTTCCTGCTGATGACAGCTGACCACAAAATATTGGCCTTTCTTTCAATCGCTCTAGATCAAAGGGCTTCCCAGAACCATCGATCACTACGGCTGAACACAGGGCTGGAGAGAGAGAGCCCGACTCAGGTTTCAGATGGTGAAAGAGAAAGAGAGAGAACGAGAGAGAGAGAGAGAGAGAGAGAGAGAGCGAGAGAGAGAGAGACGTGTTCATTTCACAGTGCATTGCCATCAGCCCAGTGTGGTTCATGCAGAGCAGAACCCTAATCCACCCAGCCAGCAGTGTGTGGGAAGCCGGTCATGTTGACCACGATGAGCTGAGGGGGTTTCATGGAGATCTGACCCAACTGGTTCAGGGGGAATTTGCCATCTGTCGTCTACACCGCGACATGATCCAGAGCTCCTGAAAAACAAAGGACCAGAATAAAACATGAATTTAATATACTTCAATGATAAACTTCATTGATTTCCCAGAGGGGAAATTGCATGTCACCAGCAAATAACACAAGACATGCCCAAGCATATGACCAATATAACCATTATCTAGGCCCGCCTAAACCCTCATCACCAAAAACAGCATTGAGTACTCGATCCAAACCAACCTCCCCACAATTCAATTGGCAAAGTGTAAGCTGAGGCTTATGGTTGGGGTGAGGAACTGAGAAACAGCTTATATCTCCACCCAATACCCTGCCCTGAACTTTAGTCACTGTTACTAGCCGGCTACCACCCGGTACGCTACCCTGAACCTTAGAGACTGTTACCTTATGTACATAGTCATTGAACACTGGTCACTTTAATAATGTTTATATACTGTTTCACCCACTTTATATGTAGACTGAGTGCACAAAACATTAGGAACACCTGCTCTTTCCATGACATAGACTGATCAGGTGAATTCAGGTGAAAGCTGTGATCCCTTATTGATGTCACTTGTTAAATCCACTTCAATCAGTAGAGATGAAGGGGAGGAGACAGGTTAAAGAAGGATTTGTAAGCCTTGAGACAACTGAGACATGGATTGTGTATGTGCGCCATTCAGAGGATGAATGGGCAAGACAAAATATTTAAGTGCCTTTGAACAGGGCATGGTAGTAGGTGCCAGGCGCACCAGTTTGAGTGTGACAAGAACTGCAATACTGCTGGGTTTTTCACGCTCAACAGTTTCCCGTGTGTATCAAGAATTGTCCACCACCCAAAGGACATCCAGCCAACTTGACACAACTGTGGGAGGCATTGGAGTCAACATGGGCCAGCATCCCTATGGAATGCTTTCGACACCTTGAAGAGTCCATGCCCTGACAAATTGAGGCAGTTCTGAGGGCAAAAGGCAGTGCAACTCAATATTAGGAAAGTAATCCTAATGTTTTGTACACTCACTGCATATACTGTATTCTAGACATGGCTCATCCTATATAACTACTGCAGAACACATATTTTGTATTCAAATACTGTCCATACATTATATATATTTATATTCCGTCTCTGACTGGTTGTTCTGATATTTTCAGGATCATTTTTCTTTACTGCTAGGCATTACTGCACTGTTGGAGCTTGAAACTCAAGCATTTCGCTGCACCTGCGATAACCTCTGCAAATCTGCGTACGTGACCAATAAACTTTGATTTGGTTTGGTTTTGATGGGGTGCAGGAGGTTTCTGAGACCTCCCCCCCTAACCATAATCTCCTCTCTCTCACCCACTAACACCACAGACTGCAGAACCAGAGTTACTCTCCAGCATGAGTCTCCTTCCCTTATCTGGTTTACCTCAGACGCCGCTGTTTCCTCCCTCTCTGTCCTCTGCCTTACATCACCAACTCTATGGTGGGGAGGTGGGTTGGGCTCAAGATTATTCTACCGCTTGTTTTGTATAGGAGAGGGACTACCGCCATTCTGGGTACTTACACTTGTGCTTTAGAAAGTAAAATAGTACGTTTATACAAACTATTGCTTGCTTAGACAGGTCCTTAACAGATTTGGACGCATTCAACACCAACGACCAAACCTTAACTGTAACTGAGTGCAACCGGTGTGAAATCGCTAGCTAGTTAGAGGTGTGCGCTAGTAGCAGTTTAATCGTTATGTCACTCACTCTGAGACCTTTAAGTAGTTGTTTCCTTTGCTCCACAAGGGCCGTGGCTTTTGTGGCACGATAGGTAACAATGCTTCGTGGGAGGCAGTTATTGACATGTTCAGAGGGTCCCTGGTTCGATCCCAGGATGGGGCAAGGAGAGGGACCCAGCTATTGGGAACAGTGAGTGCGTGCCACGACAGTAAGAGCTAGTCTGGTCTGAGATGTTGTCTGGTAGGAAAGACTTCCTGTAAGCCATGTCTGTGACTCTGGGCCTTTACTTCAACCTAAGGCAAGTACTCAGTGCCTGTATGTATTACCTGAAAGTAATAGGAATGTGTGATAATATACAGTACTTTAAATAAACTTGATTTTATACTCAGTGTCAGCCTAACTAAGAGCCAGCCTGTGCTACCTGGGCCCTTGCCTCTTCCCCAGGCTAATTGCTATAGCCGGCAGGTGGACGAGAGAGACTACCTGGGCCTCTATGGACGTGTGCCTGGCTGCCTGCTCTGCACATCTGCTTACACTTCCAGAGGGCACACAGGCATTTCCTAAACGGCATGAGGATGGATGTGGATCGACCGGGAAGCCATTAGCCAAATGGGCTCTTCCTGGTCAGGGCACAGGCAGCTGACCCACAATGGCGAAAGGCAGACAAGTAGTCAACAAAATAGGTTTCTCAAAAAACTAAACGTACATATCCTGGGTCGTGTTCAGTAGGGCACGCCGTAGAAAAACATTTTGTAACAGAATACAAAAATGTATTATCATAGGAAAATATTCAGGTAGTAGCTAACCCCCGTTTCAAAACGTTTTCTCCCTAGTACTGAACACGACCCTGGCTTCCTCATGATAAAGTCCTATCAGAAAGCAGACTTTGAGTTGGTTCTTGTGTGACTTTATAGTGGTGATGTTTAGTGGATGGGTGCCCTAGACTGGAGGGTGTCTTGGGAACATGAGGATGACATGACATTAACTAATAGTTTTGAACTATGGAAGCCTTTGCTAACCCACCTCTGGGTGACTGGGGTCCTGATCTGTTATATAAATGTCTTTCCTTTCACAGTGTATTAATCTGAGCCAGTATACACAGAGCTGTCCAGCGAGGACTGGATAGCCTGACGTTAGCCCAGCGTTCCCATGGAAAAGAGAGGTTAGTCTTCTTCTAGCAGAGGAACTGACAGAGTGGCAGGCTGTAATACCTCCCCTGTGTGTGTGTGTGTGTGTGTGTGTGTGTGTGTGTGTGTGTGTGTGTGTGTGTGTGTGTGTGTGTGTGTGTGTGTGTGTGTGCGCGAGCGAACGTGCGTGCGTGTGTGTGTGTGGTTTTATTTTTTGAGAACTAACAGCTGACTGAAGACGGGACGGCCGGGCATTTGTGCGGTTGAGTCCGTTTCTGCAATAACAGGGACTATTAATAATGTGATGAAACTGTGTTGCCCCTTGCTGAAATAAGCAAAGTGTTAAATCAAACGATGAATAGAATGGAACTAGTCTGAGTACCAGTCTCTTTAGCTAACATTCCATCCCTTGTCATTGTCAAAGAGACTGGCCTTTCAGAAATCTCAATGTTCAATATGCAGCTGGATTTACGGCGGATTTGCTCATTGGTTGTTGGAAATAACATTCATATTTTACATGACACCACGTGGAGCCTCGAAAATAGAATTACAATTTAAGTCAAAAACAAACATTTAGCTGTTAGCTAGCGTAAAACAAAGCTAAGACGTTTTTTGGTTGGAATTGCAGTAGCTATGCATTTACCGTAAAACTCAAATGAATTGCCCGGGCACTTATTTTGCTTCAATCGCAGAACACAACCGTTGTTTTTTAGAGGCAGGCTTCTATTTGAGCCAGGCGTCTATTTCCTTAATGCGCACAGCTTTTGCTCAATAAAATGTTGTAAAGACTACCAGACTGTTTATTGTGACCAGTATAAACATTACAATACTGTCACACCCTGACCTTAGAGATCCTATTTATTCTCTATGTTTGGTTAGGTCAGGGTGTGACTCGGGTGGGAATATCTATATTTTCTATTTCTTTGTTTTGAGCCGAGTGTGGTTCCCAATCAGAGGCTGTCTATCGTTGTCTCTGATTGGGGATCATACTTAGGCAGCCTGTTTTCCACCTGAGTTTTGTGGGAGGTTGTTTTCTGTTTAGTATTCTGTTACCTGACAGAACTGTTGGCTTTTCGTTCAAGTGTTTTTTGATCTAATAAAATCACTTTCCACGCTGCGCTTTGTTCCACTCATTCTGACGAGAGCCGTTACAAATACAAATCCATCATTTTTTGCACAAGCTGGATGGTACTCAATGAAGGTCACTTGTAAACAATAAATTTAGACCTGCCGTTTATTTGAAACAGGCATTTATTTGCTGGAAATGTGTGCCGATGCCTGGCTATTAGAGACAGGCAGCTATTTGAGACTGCGATTAATTTAAGTTTACGGTAGTTTGAGAATTTAGAAGTGAGCTACCAACTATTCACAGACTGTTTCGCCTGGACAAACAAAAAGAAAAGTAGAAAACTAATCTTTACACATGTACTTTTCTGAAATGTAGTTTTGTAATTGACTAAAACAAGCAGACAACAAGAAAATTGCATTAGAAAATTATCAAGTTTTTGCTGTGAGCCAATGGGGTAACCAAGGTAACCATGGGTTGATTCCCCACAGGCGGGTGGGACCGCAACATTCTATTTAATACCGACTGGGACTATGGGTACACTCGTAATGGCCGCCAGTCCACCCATTATGCCATCATTGACTTGAATGGGGACGCCCATTGTATTCATTATATTTCTTAGGCAGAACATGTAGTCAGGACCGGATGAAAGGAGAAAATGTGTGCAACATTTTTTATACATACATTGCTCAAAAAAATAAAGGGAACACTAAAATAGCACATCCTAGATCTGAATGAATGAAATAATCTTATTAAATACTTTTTTCTTTACATAGTTGAATGTGCTGACAACAAAATCACACAAAAATAATGGAAATCCAATTTATCAACCCATGGAGGTCTGGATTTGGAGTCACACTCAAAATTAAAGTGGAAAACCACACTACAGGCTGATCCAACTTTGATGTAATGTCCTTAAAACAAGTCAAAATGAGGCTCAGTAGTGTGTGTGGCCTCCACGTGCCTGTATGACCTCCCTACAACGCCTGGGCATGCTCCTGATGAGGTGGCGGATGGTCTCCTGAGGGATCTCCTCCCAGACCTGGACTAAAGCATCCGCCAACTCCTGGACAGTCTGTGGTGCAACGTGGCGTTGGTGGATGGAGCGAGACATGATGTCCCAGATGTGCTCAATTGGATTCAGGTCTGGGGAACGGGCGGGCCAGTCCATAGCATCAATGCCTTCCTCTTGCAGGAACTGCTGACACACTCCAGCCACATGAGGTCTAGCATTGTCTTGCATTAGGAGGAACCCAGGACCAACCGCACCAGCATATGGTCTCACAAGGGGTCTGAGGATCTCATCTCGGTGCCTAATGGCAGTCAGGCTACCTCTGGCGAGCACATGGAGGGCTGTGCGGCCCCCCAAAGAAATGCCACCCCACACCATGACTGACCCACCGCCAAACCGGTCATGCTGGAGGATGTTGCAGGCAGCAGAACGTTCTCCACGGCGTCTCCAGACTCTGTCACGTCTGTCACATGTGCTCAGTGTGAACCTGCTTTCATCTGTGAAGAGCACAGGGCGCCAGTGGCGAATTTGCCAATCTTGGTGTTCTCTGGCAAATGCCAAACGTCCTGCACGGTGTTGGGCTGTAAGCACAACCCCCACCTGTGGACATCGGGCCCTCATACCACCCTCATGGAGTCTGTTTCTGACCATTTGAGCAGACACATGCACATTTGTGGCCTGCTGGAGGTCATTTTGCAGGGCTCTGGCAGTGCTCCTCCTGCTCCTCCTTGCACAAAGGCGGAGGTAGCGGTCCTGCTGCTGGGTTGTTGGCCTCCTCCACGTCTCCTGATGTACTGGCCTGTCTCCTGGTAGCGCATGCTCATGTACTGTGAGCATGCGCTGACCAACTAAAAAGTGTCTTCACTGACATTTCCATCTCTCCCTGTCCGAGTCTTGTAATACCAACATGTTTTAAGCAGACCACCATAGTGCCTGTGCCCATGAACACTAAGGTAACCTGCCTAAATGACTACTGACCCGAAGCACTCACGTCTATAGCCACGAAGTGCTTTGAAAGGCTGGTCATGGCTCACATCAACACCATTATCCCAGAAACCCTAGACCCACTCCAATTTGCACACCACCCCAACATATCCAGGGATGATGCAATCTCTATTGCACTCCACACTGCCCTTTCCCACTTGGACAAAAGGAACACCTATGTGAGAATGCTATTCATTGACTACAGCTCAGCATTCAAAACCATAGTGCCCTCAAAGCGCATCAATACGCTAAGGACCCTGGGACTAAACACCTCCCTCTGCAACTGGATCCTGGACCTCCTGACGGGCCGCCCCCAGGTGGTAAGGGTAGGTAACAACACATCTGCCACGCTGATCCTCAACACAGGGGCCCATCAGGGGTGCGTGCTCAGTCCCCTCCTGTATTCCCTGTTCACCCATGACTGCACGGCCAGGCACGACTCCAACACCATCATTAAGTTTGCCGATGACACAACAGTGGTAGGCCTGATCACTGACAACGACAAGACAGCCTATAGGGAGGAGGTCAGAGACCTGGCCGTGTGGTGCCAGAACAACAACCTCTCCCTCAACGTGATCAAGACAAAGGACATGATTGTGGACTACAGGAAAAAGAGGGCCGAGCACGCCCCCATTCTCATCAACGAGGATGCAGTGGAGCAGGTTGAGAGCTTCAAGTTCCTCGGTGTCCACATCACCAACAAACTAACATGGTCCAAGCACACCAAGACAGTCGTGAAGGGGGCATGACAAAACCTAATCCCCCTCAGGAGACTGAAAAGATTTAGCATGGGTCCTCAGATCCTCAAAAGGTTCTACAGCTGCACCATCGAGAGCATCCTGACTGGTTGCATCACTGCCTGGTATGGCAACTGCTCAGCCTCCGACCACAAGGCACTACAGAGGGTAGTGCGAACGGCCTAGTACATCACTGGGGCCAAGCTTCCTGCCATCCAGGACCTCTATACCAGGCGGTGTCAGAGGACGGCCCTAAAAATTGTCAAAGACTCCAGCCACCCTAGTCATAGACTGTTCTCTCTGCTACCGCATGGCAAATGGTACCGGAGTGCCATATCTAGGTCCAAAAGGCTCCTTAACAGCTTCTACCCCCAAGCCATAAAATTCCTGAACATCTAATCAAATGGCTACCCAGACTATTTGCATTGCCGCCCCCCCCCCCCCTTTTACACCACTGCTACTCTCTGTTGTTACCATCGATGCATAGTCACTTTAATAACTCTACCTACATGTACATACTACCTCAACTAACCGGTGCCCCCGCACATTGACTCCCTACCGGTACCCCCCGTATATAGTCTCGCTATTGTTATTTTACTGCTGCTCTTTAATTACTTGTTACTTTGATTTCTTATACTTATGCATATATTTTTTTAACTGCATTGTTGATTAGGGGCTCGTAAGTAAGCATTTCACTGTAAGGTCTACAGCTGTTGTATTCAGTGCATGTGACGAATAAAATGTTATTTGATTTGATTTACTCTGCGTCTCACAAAGACACGGCGGTTGGAACCAAAAATCGCAAATTTGGACTCATCAGACCAAAGGACAGATTTCCACTGGTCTAATGTCCATTGCTCGTGTTTCTTGGCCCAAGCAAGTCTCTTCTTCTTATTGGTGTCCTTTAGTAATGGTTTCTTTGCAGAAATTCAACCATGAAGGCCTGATTCACACAGTCTCCTCTGAACAGTTGATGTTGAGATGGGTCTGTTACTTGAACTCTGTGAAGCATTTATTTGGGCTGCAATTTCTGAGGATGGTAACTCTAATGAACTTACCCTCTGCAGCCGAGGTAACTTTGGGTCTTCCTTTCCATGAGAGCCAGTTTCATCATAGCGCTTGATGGTTTTTGTGACTGCACTTGGAGAAAATGTTCTGCATTGACTGATCTTCATGTCTTAAAATAATGATGGACAGTCGTTTCTCCTTGCTTATTTGAGCTGTTCCTGCCATAATATGGACTTGGTATTTTACCAAATAGGGCTATCATCTGTATACCTACCTACCTTGTCACAACACAATTGACTGGCTCAAACGCATTAAGAAGGAAAGATATTACACTATTTCACTTTGAAGAAGGCACACCTGTTAATTGAATTGCATCCCAGGTAACTGAACCTGCCGGGGCGGCAGGTAGCCTAGTGGTTAGAGCGGTGTGCCAGTAACCGTAAGGTTGCCGAAAGGTTGCTGGATCGAATCCCTGAGCTGACAAGGTAAAAATCTGTTGTTCTGCCCCTGAACAAGGCAGTTAACCCAGTGTTCCTAGGCTGTCATTGACTGACTTGCCTAGTTCAATAAAGGTTAAATAAAAAAACTACCTCATGAAGGTGTTTGAGAGAATGCCAAGAGGGTGCAAAGCTGTCATCAAGGCAAAGGGTGGCTACTTTGAAGAATCTAAAATATATTTTTGATTTGTTTCACACTTTTTTGGTTACTACATGATTCCATATGTGTTATTTCATAGTTTTGATGTATTTACTATTATTATACAATGTAGAAAATCGTAAAAATTAAGAAAAACCCTGGAATGAGTAGGTGTGTCCAAACTTTTGATTGGTACTGTATATATGCAGTGCATTCTGAAAGTATTCAGACCCCTTCACCTTTTCCACATTGTGTTACGTTACAGCCATATTCTAAAAAATGGATACAATTATTTTCCCCCTCATCAATCTACACACAATACCCCATAATGACAAAGCGAAAGCAGGTTTTTAGAAATGTTTGCTAATTTCACAAACCAAAAAAAAACGGAAATATACTGAAATATATGAGTAGGTGTGTCCAAACTTTTGACTGGTACTGTATGTTTATTTAAATATATATATGCTATTCTAATGGTTATTACGGAGACTGGTCATTTGGCTGAATCGGTCATTCTTAATTCCATGACCGATTCAGTCCTACCCAGACGACGGTTCACCACATTAATCCGCCCTCTACAACAGGCCTTCCTTCAGCTAAGGTGACTTTCCTCTCCCCTTTACAACAAACACACCACATAACGAGACCCAGATGAGACTATTATCAAGCACACACAAGAACAAAATTATCTCATGATTCCCCCATTCCAGCATCTCTCCAGTCAAGATTCCCTGTCAGCTCTAAATCCTGCAGCTTCCATGGATTACTGTGCATCTGGACAGAGGGGCACAGGGTGACGGAGGCAGAGGGTGAGAGGAAGGGGAGAGGGTAAGGAAGATAGGGAGGGATGAGGGGGTTGGGGATGAGCTTCCTCCCCTTTGGGCCCTCCCCTTTAGCCCCCCTCTCAGGGTTGTACTGCCCCAAGGGGAGAGGGGGAACAGGGGAGGGGAAAGGCTGTGACCTGGATGTCAAGGTCAACAGGGGTCAAGGTAAAGGGCAGGGTTCACTCTCACCCCTCAGGGAGAAAGTAAACACATGGAGATGCACTTTTCCTCATCTTTTGACCAATAATTAAATGAGAACCAACAGTGGACTTGTTATACTTACAAAGATGGACACAGCTCAAACTTCAGGCCTGCAGGGCTCTGCATCCCTTTTTCAACAATCGGTGGCTGATATACACATACATTAAAATAGAACTGAAAAGTACCCTCTCTATAATCTCAGCACCCAGAACTGAGTGCAGTGGCCAGCTACTCAACAGTCGTCATGAGAGACTATCCTTTCCATTGAATCAGGGAGTGACCGAGAGTGAGAGCCCCTACCTTAGTCTATGGCCCCTATGTACCTGGAGAGGTTTTGATGCTCAGGTTGCGGCTGAAGTCCTCTTTCAGGGCGGTGAGGACGGCGGCCATCTCCTCATTCCCTTCCTCCAGACTGATGATATCCTCCGCCAGCGAGGAGTTGATGTTCACTTTGGCCGCCTGGCCCTTCGCTGCCTTCGCTGAGGGAAAAAAGAAAAGCAGCGGCCTTCACTACAAGAGAGACTTCAAAGGGGAAGAACAGAAGGATGGAGGAGAGGAAGGAGACCTGCATGCTGGCAGTCTAGTCTAGTCAATCAGAGTTATTACAAATAAAAGCAAAATGAGAAAACACAGTGAAGTGGGGTTTTCTTCAACCTTCTCAAAAAGACTAAAAAAGCTCTTCAACGTTCCGACCACCACTTCAGTACACAAGCAGAATAGAGATGGATGGATGGAGTCGTGATTCCTACCCCTATATTTCCTGAGCCTTTGAGGTTTTTTTGAGGGCAACACTAGACAAAATCAAATAGGTACAAAGCAGTTGAGAGGCAACCGGCCCTCAACTCACCATTACTCATCTTGGTGGCGTACAGGCGAACGCAGGTGGCGGCAGTGGGGCGATGTTTCAATGACATGTATTTGGGAGCAGCGGTGGGACTCTGGAGCTGACCGCCAGCTGACAGGAAGACCTCAACAAAGGGACCAGGCATCGGCACAACGCCGGCCTCAGTAGGCCCAGCTGACTCAATGCCATCGCTGTCACACACAGACAAACAAATGACAGAGATACAGAGAAGCATAACAAAAACATTCTTGAGACTTATGCAGATATTATTACAGTCTGATCTTATGATAACACACAAGCATAGTCACGCAAAATAAAAATACTAAAGTACTGAAATAAAATACCAACATCTATCTATCTATGTATCTAATTTTCCTTTCATATTAGTGTAGTGATATTACGGTGCCATGGATGGAACGCTGTAATAATAGCCAGCAGGGGGCGATACTTATGTCTATCTACATACTGTATGTTGCTGCCTCAAGTGTTTAGCACACCGCTGCTGCTAAATCATGGACGCCGCTTCAGAAATTATATATATCATTTTTTTGTTGTTGAAAATGTGGGTGATAAAAGTTTGCAGTGTAAACTTAAACGACTAAACCCAGATATAAAGTATGTAGAAAAGATAATGGAGCAATATATTTTCAAATAAGATCATCTTTGACAACTGGCAATCATCAACTGGTGAACAACCAGCCATGTATCATACCCTGGATGACATCCTCTATTGTGTGTGATGAATTCACACACCTTACACACCATTAAGAGAAATGGGGCACTACGATACACTATCAGACCAGGCGGATAGACAATGTCAACATCATCCTCGTAAATCTCCTCAACAGTATGTTTGTGTGCCAATAAATGGCTCCCTATTCCCCACAAAGTGCACTACTTTTGACCAAAGCTCTATCAGCCCTGGTCAAAGGTAGTACACTATATAGGGAATAAGGTGCCATTTGGGATGCAACCTACATCTAAGTGTGAAGCTTCAGGCTTGGCTCCTAGTCATAATACGACCTTGCTTTGTGTGTATAGAGAGATGGGATACTGATATACAATCAGTGGCCAGTTAATTAGTACACGAAAATGGTTCGCTCGTGGCTTGCTATATAAAGCTAAATAAAGGCATCGAGGCATTCAACTACTGTTCAATTGAACGTTAGAATGGGCAAAACCAGTGACCTAAGCGGCTTTGAGCATGGTATGATCGTTGGTGCCAGGCGTGGTATGATCGTTGGTGCCAGGCGTGGTATGATCGTTGGTGCCAGGCGAGCCGGTTCCAGTATCTCAGAAACGGTTGGACTCCTTGGCTTTTTACGCACAAGTGTCTAGGTTTTACCGAGAACGGTGCGACAAACAAAAAACATCCAGTCAGCGGCAGTCCTGTGGGCAAGAACAGCTAGCTGATGAGAGAGGTCGAAGAAGAATGGCAAGAATCGTGCAAGCTAACAGGCGGGCCACAAACAGGCAAATAACAGCACAGTACAACAGTGGTGTGCAGAACGGCATCTCGGAACGCACAACTCGTCGGTCCTTGTCATAGATGGGCTTTTGCAGCAGATGACCACACCGGGTTCAACTCTGATCAGCTAAAAACAAGAAGAAGTGGCCCCAGTGGGCACGCGATCACCAATAAAGGAGTAGAAAATCATTGCCTGGTCCGACGAATCCTGGTTCCTGTTGCGTCATGCTGATGGCAGAGTCAGGATTTGGTGTAAGCAGCATGAGTCCATGGCCCCATCCTGCCTGGTGTCAACGGTACAGGCTGGTGGCTGTGGTGTAATGGTGTGGAGAATGTTTTCCTGGCACACGATAGGTCCCTTTATAGAATTGATCAATGTTTGAATGCCACAGCATATCAGAACATTGTTGCTGACCAGGTGCATCCCTTCATGGCTACAGGGCGCCTGACCCAGCACTAGATGGGTGTACCTAATAGACTGGCCGCTGAGTGTACATCACAAGAAGGCAGGGGGATCTAGGCAGGCAGGGTGATACTTATGTCTATCTACAGACTGTATGTTGCTGCTGTATGTTAGGACTCCCGAGTGGCGCAGCAGTCAAAGGCACTGCATCTCCGTGCTAGAGGTATCACTACAGACGCCCTGGTAAGAATCCAGGCTTTATTACAACCGGCCATGATTGGAAGTCCCATAGGGCGGTGCACAATTGGCCCACCATCATCCGGGATTGACCGGTGTAGGCAGTCATTGTAAATAAGAATTTGTTCTTAACTGACTTGCCTAGTTAAATAAAGGTAAAAAGAACGAACAAAAAATCCAGAACAGCCCACAGTCTCCCCTACAACCTCTGTGTTGTTACAGTCAGCAGCTCTCTACTGTATCAATAATATCTGGGACAGAAGGCAGAGACCATACAAGTGCTTTATTCTCTAAATAATCCCAGGTTGGCTGATTTTATCACTCCCTTGTAAAGCCGGCAGCAGGCAGGCTCACTGAAAGACATGACTGGTGCCTGGTGGTAAGGCTATAGGAAGATCAAAAATGAAAAGCATGACTCTTTTGTGTTACCTCTAGGGTATATGTAACAATTGGTAGTGTGTCTGAGTCCACTGGAAGCGATAGAGGGGGGATGATGGCTGTCTTTACACGTGAAGTGAAGCAGAAAAACTGTAGCACAGGTGTTCAGTGGGAGACTGTATCTCTGATATTTCTTCATAAACCGCGAGAGTCCAGCTGGCATGCCCACATTGTTCGACATCACTGAATATTGCTGGCCTGTGTTGTTAAAAAGCTACAATTCTTAATTGAAACAATTACAAAGCGTATTCTCCGACCATGTTTCGCTAAAAAGCAAAATTCATAGACAGAGCTATGGATGCAAGGACTGATCACCCATGATATTAAATATATAGTTTTAAGCATGTTCAGAGGCTATAGTGTTTGTTTATAGTTACCTTGTTTACAAACATTGGAGTAAAACGAAGGCCTATATTTTGGGTTCTGATGGGTTATGACAGTTGAACTAAGGTCTTGAGTCATTTATAAATTGTATTCTTCAAGAATCAATGGTTATGTTACAGTATATCATTAATGTATTAGTCCAAAACATGATGTAGCAAGAAAGGATTATAGATTTAACTGTAGCATTTTACCAGCCTTTATAAGTCCAGGAGTATTAGATAGTTGACTGCATATCGATCATATCAATATCAATCACACATGTGACACGCTGACACGAAAGCTAACTAACTTAGCATGATATCTACTACTAGCTAGCTAACGTTAAAACGTTTGTGGTATGTATCTGTCATATATGGAAGGAAGGTCGTTGGACATGTATTCGAGTAAGCTTAAAGACATATTGGATCGATACAAGAGTATATTTGGGATTTGATCTTTACACTGTAACTACTTTATTCATGCACAACTTCGTTGCATTTTAATGTTACTACTTAGCTATATCTTGTCAAATGTGTTTTTTTTGCGCAAGGCTGTGAAGAGCATTGGGGAAAATGCTGCGTTCAAAATAACTGGGAACTCAGAAATCCCTGACTTCCGACTTTAGTGGGTGACAACTTTGAACTCGGGAAAAAAACTAACTCCGACTGGGGAAAATCGTTTTGAACGGCCATCTGATGCTAGCCGGACACAGGAAACTCGGAAATATCCGACTTGCTGATTCGTTGAACGCGGCACGTGTATAACTACAACCAGTTAGCAAGTCGGACATTTCAGAGTTTCTTCGTTCCGACTAAAAGATCACTGACGTCAGGATTTGATTTCATTCTTTTCACGAATATTCCGTTGTCTTGAAAGCAGCAATACCTGGAGCCGACGCTTGCGTTATTCCTCATATTAATTCAAATAATATGTTTTGGGTGTCATCAATGTGTGTGCTCTTTTTGGGCGAGATTGTGTAAGACGTCATTCAAAGGCGCCTTTGTTTTTGCTATCTTGCGGCTAGTAGCTAGCTCACCGGAGCTTTGTGTACTAAGGTATTTTAACTAAATTATAGAATTCTATTGACGTTTTGTTGATATAGTAATCTCTAAACGTTAAGCCGTTCACCGTCAGACAAAGTTTCTACCGAACAAGGTAAATTAAACGTTTGATACAGACACTTAGTTCTAGCATAATAGCTAGCTTACTTCGTTAGCAAAGCTTGACACCCGTCCGTGTCGAGGGCTCTTGGCATTGACAAACCCATGTTGCAAAGTGAACAGAAACATAAAACAAACAATTCACATGTATATATTTATTTCATCATGGTTTAATTTTAGTCATCTAACTAGATCCATTGCCGACGATAGTTAACTGGATTGCTGTTAACGTAAATTAGCTAGCTAAATGAAATTGTATTGGTCGCGTACACATATTTTGCAGATGTTGTCGCGGGTGTAGCGACATGCTTATGTTCCTAGCTCCAACTGTGCAGTAATACCTGCAATACAATACACGCAAATCCCCAAAAGGATGGCGTTCAGAAATATTAGAACGAGCAATGCATGTCATTGTCTGAGATATAAATATAGATGTATATCATGGTGTGTATAGACATTATGGACAGTAACGTATATGAATTGAAAAGGTGTACAACAGCAGTTATATAACATGAGCTGTTACTAGCATTCAGTATATACACATGAAGTGGGTAAAACAGTATGTAAACATTAAAGTGACCAGTGTTCAATGACTATGTACATAGGGCAGCAGGGTTGAGTACCAGGTGGTAGCAGGCTAGTAACAGTGACTAAATTTCAGGGCAGGGTACTGGGCTGAGGCTGGCTAGTGGTGACTATTTAAGTCTGATGGCTAGTTAATGTTTCTGTCCGAACAGTGAATGCAGTGAAACGTATGATCACAAAAAATAGGACCTGTGATTAGCTAGCTAGGCTACTTGATGTTTTCATTTTCAAAGGGGTTTATCAGTATTTAATCAAGTTGTGGGTCACATTATGTTGCCCGAAGGCTTTGGGAGTGTGCCCTTTGGGAGTGTGCCCTATCTCTCTTTTTCTCTCTCAGGAGACCCATGGAGTCGGCAGTGGAGACGGCGGAGAGTTCCCCCATTGTTACAGAACGCGAGAAACCTATTCGGTCTGCAGTGGAGACAGTGGAGAGTCCTTCTACCATTTCAGAAGGGAAGGAACCCACACCATCAGCCGTGGAGGACCAGGATGTCACCGTAGTTTCAGAAAGCAAGAAAACTACACCTTCTGCAGTGGAGACGGCAGACAATGATGTCACTATCATTTCCGAAAGCAAGAAACCTACACCTTCTGCAGTGGAGACGGCAGACGATGATGTCACCATCGTTTCAGAAAGCAAGAAACCCACGACAGCGCAGCTGGCAGTGGAGACCGTGGAGAATGCCTCTATCATTTCAGAAAGCTCGTCACACGAAGGCCATCGCCTGTGGATTGGGAACATCGATCCTAAAATCACAGAGTGAGTGAATCCCCTTGGTCCATGAACCTCGAGGTAGAATTTGTCCCTAACCACAGCTCTAGGATCAGATCACCCTACTCTCAAATCCTTGCCTTAACCATCAGGTAGATTAAACATGTATTTAACCCTAAACCAGTGGTAAGGTAGCCTCGTACAACCAGCCTAATCTCACCAGCTTGCTACACAGATACGAATCATTTATGTGAGCTTGCGAGATCAGGCCGGTTGTACGAGGCTAGTTGTTAAGGGCAACTTTTACTCTTTCCGCCCCTGACTGGGAGGTGGGGCGCTCGCTCCTCCCTGCCAGGGAGGCAATGCAGCAGCAGCCCAGCGGAGCAACCGCCGTGACTGGCCTGTATGATTGATTAGCCGTGTGTCTGTGAGGGCTGGAGAATGAGCAGACAACGTTGGGCGTGTGAAAGAGAGGCACTCGGGCATGGCGACCTGTTCTGCTGAAGGGCTGCCATCATTTCTCACTCACCTGGCGTGTTTACTCTGTCAACCTGTAGCTTGCTGGCTGCTCTTTTTGCTTCAGAAGAAGGAGTGGGGTGGAGGGCAGCACAGGTTGGGATTGGCTGGTGGGCTCCTGGAAAATGTACAGCCTTGCTGGGGCTGGTGTCTAGACAGGCATTTCCTTCCCCTCTACCCTCTGTTTTCCTTTAAATAACCTGGAGTGCATCCCAAATGGCACCCTATTCCCATAGGGCTCTGGTCAAAAGTAGTGCACTACATAGGGTATAAGGAAAACAACAAAATATGCCCACAGGCTGATGATTGGTAAGATGAATTAGTTCACGTGCTCCAAGTGTTTGTTGTAGCAAGACCTACTTCAGGGCCCTCCTCTCTGTAAAGTGACATGCAGGCAGGCAGCACTGTAGAGTTCTGTTCTTGTTTTCTGAGTGAGGGTCAGTATTCAGCTACAGGCACTTTGTTGTTTTTCTTTTTACAGCGAGCCAGGAGATCAAATAAGTGGGTAATGGAGACGTGAGGTAAAAATCTCTGCTGTAATTTCTTAGTTTTTCCGTTAATATGTAGTCTCTGTCAGAGAGATTGATTGTGGTGTTGAAGAGGAGATGGGTCCTGGTTAAAAAAGTATTGCAATATATAGGGACTAGGGGACCATTTGGGACAAAGTCTTAGACTCACTGCTTGCTGCAGCATCAGGAGCCATTGCTCACTCATTTCTCTAAGGAGAAGTTCAAACTGGAAGATTCCCCCAGGGCATCTGGCACTACAGTTGCACTCTGAAACCTGGTGGGAAACGTTGTACACTCTTTTAACACGACCACACGGTTTCTACAACTGTTACTAGGCTACTTTCTCACTTTCTCCCTTTCTCTTGTCCCTCTCGTGCTCTCTTTCTCTCGTCCCTCTCGTGCTCTCTTTCTCTCGTCCCTCTCGTGCTCTCTTTCTCTCGTCCCTCTAGCGCTCTCTTTCTCTCGTCCCTCTCGCGCTCTCTTTCTCTCGTCCCTCTCGCGCTCTCTTTCTCTCGTCCCTCTCGCGCTCTCTTTCTCTCGTCCCTCTCGTGCTCTCTTTCTCTCATCCCTCTCGTCCCTCTCGTGCTCTCTTTCTCTCGTCCCTCTCGCGCTCTCTTTCTCTCGTCCCTCTCGTGCTCTCTTTCTCTCGTCCCTCTAACGCTCTCTTTCTCTCGTCCCTCTCGTGCTCTCTTTCTCTCGTCCCTCTCGTCCCTCTCGCGCTCTCTTTCTCTCGTCCCTCTCGCGCTCTCTTTCTCTCGTCCCTCTCGCGCTCTCTTTCTCTCGTCCCTCTCGCGCTCTCTTTCTCTCGTCCCTCTCGCGCTCTCTTTCTCTCGTCCCTCTCGCGCTCTCTTTCTCTCGTCCCTCTAACGCTCTCTCTGTGTTTTCTCTCTGTCTTTCTCAGCCAAGAATCCTTTATTTTCTCGTTATTTTCCATGCTAATTAATCCACCGGTCTTAATGATGTCAGATCCTCAGCAGCATCATCAGTCATGATCTCAAGCCCTCCAGATCTCTGGAAGAATCCAGTCTCGGGACAATGCTGAGCGATTGCTCAATTCCCCGTTTTTTCCCCTTCTCTTGGAGAAACTAAGAGTGGTAGAAAAGCTAAACTGAAGTTGGGAGATCATCGGAGTTTAGCTTGTTGAAAAATGCATAATTCCGAGGTCACAGTCTGGATTTGGTGAATGATTCTTTGATTGATATAGGCTGCATTTCATCTGGGAATGCTTTCGCTACCTTCCCCATATCTCAGGGAGCAGAATCAACACTTTGGCACATTTTGTTTTTGAAGAGGCAGCTGAGCTCTTATAGCAGCAGATGTGATATCTTACGAAACATGTTGTGCACCAGTCTGTCTCAGGCACAGGCTGGCGTTAGACAAACACCAGCCTGACTGCATTTCAAGAGTGTGTCTTCAGCGACGGAGGCAGTCAGCTGGTGAGAGGGACAACACCCCAACCCGCCTGCTCGACCCGCCTGCCCAGGCACATCTCTCACACACACACACACACCACACACACGGCTAGAGTTGGCACAATTACCGTATAACTGTGTAACTGACAATTATGGATGAAGACCGTCATGAAAATAAAATAACCGTTAAAATAACAAATGTGGAAAAAACAGCTGACCGAAGAAGGAATTGGCTGGGCATTTGTGCGGTTGAGTCCGTTTCTACAGTAACATGGACTTAACAACGTGATGAAACTTTGTTGCTCCTTGCTGAGACATGCAAGGTGTTGTAGCAAACAAATATTCTGTTTCAGTGGTTCCCAAACTTTTTATAGTCCGGTACCCCTTCAAACATTCAACCTCCAGCTGCGTATCCCCTCTAGCACCAGGGTCAGTGCACTCTCAAATGTTGTTTTTTTGCCATCATTGTAAGCCTGCCACACACACACACTATACAACATATTTATTAAACATAATGAGTGTTAGTTTTTGTCACAACCCGGCTCGTGGGAAGTGACAAAGAGCTTTTAATCAATAATTTTGCTCTTTGTTTAGCCATCTTACATATAAAACCTTATTTGTTCATCAAATTGTGAGTAACTCACCACAGGTTAATGAGAAGTGTGTGCTTGAAAGGATGCACATAACTCTGCAATGTTGGGTTGTATTGGAGAGTCTGTTTTAAATCATTTTCCACACACAGCTTGTGCCTGTATTTAGTTTTTATGCTAGTGAGGGCCGAATCAGTGTCTTAACAGCGCGATTTGACAAGGCAGGATATTCTGAGCGCAGCCCAATCCAGAAATCTGGCAGTGGCTTCTGATTCAATTCAACTTTCACAGAACCGCTTGTTGCAATTTCGATGAGGCTCACTTGTTCAGATATTGGTAAGTGGACTGGAGGTTAGGGCATGAAAGGGATAACGAATCCGTTGTTTGTGTCATCCGTTTCGGGGAAGTACCTACGTAATTGCTCACCCAACTCACTCAGGTGCTTCGCTATATCACATTTGACATTGTCTGTAGCTTGGAATTAATTTGCATACAAAAAAATCATACAATGATGGATAGACCTGTGTGTTGTCCTTGTTAATAGGTACGAGAAGAGAAGAGCTCCAACTTCTTAATCATAGCCTCAATTTTGTCCCGCACATTGAATATAGTTGCAGAGAGTCCCTGTAATCCTAGATTCAGATCATTCAAGCAAGAAAAAATATCACCCAGATAGGCCAGTGATGTGAGAAACTGGTCATCATGCAAGTGGTCAGACAAGTGAAAATTATAGTCAGTAAAGAGAACTTTAAGCTCGTCTCTCAATTAAAAAAACAAAAACGTGTCAATGCTTTGCCCCTTGATAACTAGCGCACTTCTGTATGTTGTAAAAGCGTTATATCGTCGCTGCCCATATCATTGCATAGTGCAGAAAATACACGAGAGTTCAGGGGCCTTGCTTTAACAATGTTAACCATTTTTTCACTGTAGTGTCCAAAACGTCTTTCAAGCTGTCAGGCATTCCCTTGGCAGCAAGAGCCTCTTTGTGGATGCTGCAGTGTACCCAAGTGAATATCTGGCCTAGGCAATGTACCCTTTCTGCAGCAGCACATGCAGTCAGGAGAGGAGAAAATGTGCATCTTAAAATTCACATTTTATTAGTCGCATGCGCTGAATACAACAGGTGTCGACCTTACAGTGAAATGCTTACTTTACGAGCACCTAACCAACAATGCAGTTGAAAAAAAATACGGATAAGAAATAAAAGTAACAAGTAATTAAAGAGCAGCAGTAAAATAACAATAGCGAGACTATATACAGGGGGTACCAGTACAGAGTCAATGTGCAGGGGCACCGGTTAGAGATAACATGTAGGTAGAGTTATTAATGTGACTATGCATAAACGATAACAGAGAGTAGCAGCGGTGTAGAGGGGGGGGGGGGGGGGGGGTGCAGATAGTCTGGGTAGCCATTTGATTAGATGTTCATGAATCTTATGGCTTGGGGGTAGAAGCTGTTTACAAGCCTCTTGGACCTAGACTTGGTGCTCCAGCACCGCTTGCCGAGAACAGTCTATGACTAAGGTGGCTGGAGTCTTTGACAATTTTTAGGGCCTTCCTCTGACACTGCCTGGTATAGAGGTCCTGGATGGCAGGAAGCTTGGCCCCAGTGATGTACTGGGCCGTACACACTACCCTCTGTAGTGCCTTGCGGTCGGAGGCTGAGCAGTTGACATACCAGGCAGTGATGCAACCAGTCAGGATGCTCTCGATGGTGCAGCTGTAAAACCTTTTGAGGATCTGAGGACCCATGCCACATCTTTTCAGTCTCCTGAGGGGGAATAGGTTTTGTCGTGCCCTCTTCACGACGGTATTGGTGTGCTTGGACTAGAGGTCGACCGATTAATCGGAATGGCCGATTTTAATTAGGGCCGATTTCAAGTTTTCATAACAATCGGCATTTTTGGACACCAATCATGGCCGATTACATTGCACTCCACGAGGAGACTGCATGGCAGGCTGACTACCTGTTATGCAAGTGCAGCAAGGAGCCAACTTAAGGTGCTAGCTAGCATTAAACGTATCTTATAAAAAACAATCAATCTTAACATAATCACTAGTTAACTACACATGGTTGATGATATTATTAGTTTATCTAGCTTGTTCTGCGTTGCATATAATCGATGTGGTGCCTGTTAATTTATCATTGAATCACTGCCTTCTTTGCCAAACGGGTGATTTAATAAGCGCATTTGTGAAAAAAGCACTGTCGTTGCACCAATGTGTACCTAACCATAAACATCAACACCTTTCTTAAAATCAATATACAAGTATATATTTTTAAACCTGCATATTTAGTTAATATTGCCTGCTAACATGAATTTCTTTTAACTAGGGAAATTGTGTCACTTCTCTTGCGTTCTGTGCAACAGAGTCAGGGTATATGCAGCAGTTTGGGCCGCCTGGCTCGTTGCGAACTGTGAATACTATTTCTTCCTAACAACGACAGCCAACTTCGCCAAACGGGATGATTTAACAAAAGTGCATTTGCAAAAAAAGCACAATCGTTTCACGAATGTACCTAACCATAAACATCAATGCCTTTCTTAAAATCAATACACAGAAGTATATATTTTTAAACTTGCATATTTAGTTAAAAGAAATTCATGTTAGCAGGCAATATTAAACTAGGGAAATTGTGTCACTTCTCTTGCGTTCATTGCACGCAGAGTCAGGGTATATGCAACAGTTTGGGCCGCCTGGCTCATTGCGAACTAATTTGCCAGAATTTTACGTAATTATGACATAACATTGACGGTTGTGCAATGTAACAGCAATATTTAGACTTATGGATGCCACCCGTTAGATAAAATACGGAACGGTTCCGTATTTCACAGAAAAAATAATCGTTTTGTTTTCGAAATTATAGTTTCCGGATTTGACCATATTAATGACCTATGGCTCATATTTCAGTGTGTTATTATATTATAATTAAGTCTATGATTTGATAGAGCAGTCTGACTGAGCGGTGGTAGGCAGCAGCAGGCTCGTAAGCATTCATTCAAACAGCACTTTGCTGCGTTTGCAAGCAGCTCTTCGCAATGCTTCAAGCTGGCAATACTAAAGTACCTATTAGAACATCCAATAGTCAAAGGTATATGAAATACAAATGGTATAGAGAGAAATAGTCCTATAATAACTACAACCTAAAGCTTCTTACCTGGGAATATTGAAGACTCGTGTTAAAAGGAACCACCAGCTTTCATATGTTCTCATGTTCTGAGCAAGGAACTTAAACGTTAGCTTTTTTACTTGGCACATATTGCACTTTTACTTCTCCACACTTTGTTTTTGCATTATTTAAACCAAATTGAACAAGTTTTTCATTATTTATTTGAGACTAAATTAATTTTATTGATGTATTATATTAAGTTAAAATAAAAGTGTTCATTGTACATTCAGCATTGTTGTAATTGTCATTATTACAAATATATATATATATATATATATATATATATATATATATATATATATATATATATATATATATATATATATATATATATATATATATATATATATATAAATAAATAAATAAAATCGGGCGATTTTAATCGCAGCGGGTTTTTTGGTCCTCCAATAATCGGTATCGGCGTTGAAAAAGCATAATCGGTCAACCTCTAGCTTGGACCATGTTAGTTTGTTGGTGATGTGGACACCATGGAACCTGAAGCTCTCAACCTGCTCCACTGTAGCCCTGTCGATGAGAATGGGGGCGTGCTCGGTCCTCTCTTTCCTGTAGTTCACAATCATGTCCTTTGTCTTGATCACATCAGGAAGTCCAGGATCCAGTTGCAGAGGGAGGTGTTTAGTCCCAGGGTCCTTAGCTTATTGATGAGCTTTGAGGGCGCTATGGTGTTGAGCTGAGGTCAATGAATAGCATTCTCACATAGGTGTTGCTTTTGTTCAAGTGGGAAAGGGCAGTGTGAAGTGCAAGAGGGATTGCATCATCTGTGGATCTGTTGGGGGGGTATGCAAATTGGAGTGGGTCTAGAGTTTCTGGGATAATGGTGTTGATGTGAGCCATGACCCGCCTTTCAAAGCACTTCATGGCTACAGGCGTGAGTGCTATGGGTCGGTAGTCGTTTAGGCAGGTTACCTTAGTGTTCTTGGGCACAGGCACTATGGTGGTCTGCTTAAAACATGTTGGTGTTACAGACTCGGACAGGGAGAGGTTGAAAATGTCAGTGAAGACACTTGCTAGTTGGTCAGCGCATGCTCGCAGTACACGTCCTGGTAAAACCGTCTGGCCCCGCGGCCTTGTGAATGTTGACCTGTTTAAAGGTCTTACTCACATCGGCTGCGGAGAGGGTGATCACAGCCTTTCGAAACAGCTGGTGCTCTCATGCATGTTTCAGTGTTATTTGCCTCGAAGCGAGCACAGAAGTAGTTTAGCTTGTCTGGTGGTCTCGTGTCACTTAGCAGCTCTCGGCTGTGTATTATTATTTTTGTTGCTATTCTAATGGTTGTTACGGTGACAACATTTTTTTTGTCTGACCAATAAATGTCATCCAAAATTCCATGACCATCACAGCCCTATAACACGGCTCCACCCACCCCATTCACACAGAGAGAGAGGGGCTGCTGTTCCACTCCTGATAAGGCGCTGACACATTGACTTGTCTGTCCCTGCTCCACTGGAGCCCATTCTAGGCCAGTGATGGATCCAGCATGTGCAGTCTGAGCTGCAGGTTGTTTTTGGTGCTGGGCCCTAGGATGGGGGTACAGACGGGACATGGGGGCCATGCCCACCTGGTGGAGGTAGAAGAGGAAAGGTAGAAAAGGATGGAAGGAAAGACCGGCTGGGAGAATTCACTGTCCTCTTTAACTTACCCTTTCCCAGGAAAGACCTGCTTTGGAAGACTGCCTCCTTTACCTCATGTTCATGTGAGATCATAGACCATAAAACATGGCCTCTGGGTCATGTCAGACGTTGGACCAGGCAAACGGTCTCTTACTTTCTCTCTGTCTCTCTCTGGTGCCCAATTTGAGAGTGGTCGCCATATTCAGAGAGCATTCAGCTCCTCCCTGACTCAGTCCTCAAATAGATGGAGGAACTGTAGGTGCTGGGCCACTTCGCTGCCTGGTTATTTAACAGATGTCCAGCTTGGCTCGGGTTCATGCTTTCACAGAAGAACCCCCTCGAGCAAGGAGATCACTCCTCCCCTCACCAACCCTTAGCTCCCCTCCTCAACCTCCTGCCGGCCGGCACGTTTTACAACCCCCAGGAGAAGTGCATTGTGGTCTGTTACAGGCCAGACGTGGTCCTGTCCCCTCCTGTGGTCCTTCCCGGTGTATCAGCCCACTATCAATTCCTCAATCTGTACCAGCAGCAGGTCGCAGGAAGACACTCCATTCCAGCCTGCGGAGGGTGGAGTCTGGGAAAGTGAGAAATTCTGCTTGTAGAGAAAGCTCCTGGGAGGCCAAGGAAAGACATTAATACATCCAGTCCATGGGTGTACCCACAATAACATCCTATACCCTATCTAGTCCACTAATTTTGACCAGGCCCCATAGGGCTTTGGTCAAAAGGAATGCACTATATAGGGAATAGGGTGCCATTTGGGACGTAACCCAGGATCCCTAGTACTCCCTCAACTCCTGCTCCTAGGCTACATACCTTTCCACGATTTAAAAATAACTGTGCGGGACAAATGTATGAAAGCAACAAGCATCTCTGTTAGGCTACTTGTACATAACACAATTCCCAGGCAGTCACTCCGGGAAGGAGAAAAAATAAAGGCTCACCCATGTTTTTTTAAATTTATTTACGTAACATAGGCTATCAAGGGACATTCACATTGTTATTGTTTTACATTGTGAAATAATGTAGATATGTCTTTAAACTAAGTGATTAGTCTTCCATAGGAAACATTTTGTGTTGTATCTGACCTAAGCTTGAGCTCAATAAATACTGGTTAGACCTAGACTATTGCCTGACCTGAGGCTCTATTGCATTATATGGAATTCAACGTCAAGCAATGTAGCTGCATGTCATGCTTCCAACATACCTGTGATGACTATGACACAACCACAACCCGTTTTATAATTCCATAAGAGATAATGAATGTAGCCAGAAGTTACAGTACCTGTCAAAAGTTTGGACACACCCACTCATTCAAGGGTTTTTCTTTATTTTTTTAGTATTTTCTACATTGTAGAATAATAGCGAAGACATAAACACATATGGAATCATGTAGTAACCAAAAAAAGTGTTAACAAATCAAAATATATTTGAGATTCTTCAAAGTAGCCACCCTTTTCCCTAATGACCGCTTTGCACACTCTTGGCATTCTCTCAACCAGCTTCACCTGGAATGCTTTTCCAACAGTCTTGAAGGAGTTCCCACATGCTGGGCACTTGTTGGCTGCTTTTCCTTCACTTTGCGATCCAACTCATCCCAAACTATCTCAATTGGGTTGAGGTCGGGTGATTGTGGAGGCCAGGTCATCTGATGCAGCACTCCATCACACTCCTTCTTGGTCAAATAGCCCTTACACAGCTTGGAGGTGTGTTGGTCATTGTTCTGTTGAAAAACAAATGATAGTCCCACTAAGCGCAAACCAGATGGGATGGCGTATCGCTGCAGAATGCTGTGGGAGCCATGCTGGGTGTGCTCTGAATTCTAAATAAATCAGAATGTGTCACCAGCAAGCACCATCACACCACCTCCTCCATGCTTCACGGTGGGAACCACACATGCGGAGATCATCTGTTCACCTACTCTGGATCTCACAAAGACACAGCGGTTGTGTCTTTGGTGGAAATCTGTCCTTTGTTTCACAATCTAATGTCCATTGCTCATGTTTCTTGGCCCAAGCAAGTCTCTTCTTATTATTGGTGTCCTTTAGTAGTGGTTTCTTTGTAGCTATTCGACCATGAAGGCCTAATTCACACAGTCTCCTCTGAACAGTTGATGTTGAGATGTGTCTGTTACTTGAACTCTGAAGCATTTATCTGGGCTGCAATTTCTGAGGCTGGTAACTCTAATGAACTTGTCTTCTGCAGCAGAGGTAACTCTGAGTCTTCCTTTCCTGTGGCGGTCCTCATGAGAGCCACTTTCATCATCGCGCTTGATGGTTTTTGCGACTGCACGTGAAGAAACTTTTTAAACGTTTTTGAAATGTTCCGCATTGTCTGACCTTCATGTCTTAATGATTAACTGTCATTTCTCTTTGCTTATTTGTGCTGTTCTTGCCATAATATGGACTTGGTCTTTTACCAAATAGGGCTATCTTCTGTATAACTCCCCTATGTTGTCACAACACAACTGATTGGCTCAAGCACATTAAGAAGGAAAGAAATTCCACAAATTAACTTTGAACAAGGCACACCTGTTAATTGAAATGCATTCCAGGTGACTACCTCATGAAACTGGTTGAGAGAATGCCAAGAGGGTGCAAAGTTGTCATCAAGGCCAAGGGTGGCTACCTTGAAGAATCTCAAATATATTTTTGATTTGAACACTTTTTTTTGGTTACTACATGATTCCATGTGTGTTATTTCATAGTTTTGATGTCTTCCCTATTAAAAAAGAAAAACCCTTAAATGAGTAGGCGTGTCCAAACTTTTGACTGGTACTGTATATTGTGACTCTATGACTAGGTAGACTTTTTATTCATCTGGTCATGCCCAGTCTACACTGTTGATGTTCTTCTGATAACGCCCTGAAATGGTAGCATGCAGCGTAGGCTTTTGGCGTGCACGGACAGTGATATTTGGCTCGGACAACAGAGAGAATGCACAGACTGCATGCTAGGCTGCCCACCAATACAGACCGTCGACATGGACATATGAAATTGGCTGCTTCTTGTTCAGACTGCTCCCCCCCCTACTGTTGTTCCAACTTCTCTCTCTGTTATACGGTAGATGTCGTGTGAGAGAACTCTCGTAATCACTTCTACTTGAACTTCGCAGTGTGCGGAATGAGTGTAGGCTTGAACCTTATCCCAAAACGTTGAGTCTTGCGTCAGGAGGTATAACCTCAAGTTCCCTCTGAATCACTGGTACAGCTGTTAGCCATGGTCATGACAAATTCATCTGTTGATGGGTACAAGGCCGGGCCAGTACAGTATATACTACTGTAAGGGACTCTTCATAGTTTAACACTTGTTAACAGGGCAATGAGGCTATAGTCGAGACCACCTCAAGAGTCAGACGGTCAAGCAATGAATCTTTTTTTTTTTATGGATCCTGGATGTTAATGACAATGAATCCGACTGCTAATACACTTCTGAATGGAAGGTGGACGTGTTCAATTTCCCACGACTATTAGAGGCTAACAGGCCAAGGCAGTTACGGCAGCTAGCCGCGCGCTGTACAGTAGTGAATGTTTTTCTTGAATTCAGGCTTCCTTTTTCTTTCTTTTTTTTTTTTCTCTCATTGTCCTGCCGCTGTATCCTCTGCATTGTGTGGATGAAAGATTTACTGCGGCTCAAAAGGTGTAAGAGAGCGGTCATCCTAATCGGGGGAAGGTGACAGGGAAGGCAAATGCAGTCATGCTGTATGATGTTTCATGAATAGGTTGGACTGTCTGTGACAAAGGAATGTTAGCCAATTTATGTTATGAGTCATCTTAGTTGAAGTCTGGCGTTGAAAGACCTGCCTGTATTGAAAGAGACATTTTTAGTAATGAATTGTTTCAACCTATTGTACTTGAATTCAATTTAGTCTTTATATTAATCTAATGTGTTTTGGAGATTACTCATGACCACTAAATGTTATTTCAAAGTAATACATGACCGAATTTAGCCAAGCAAATCAAATGCATAAAACGACAAATAAATAGCTTTTACTTTGTCACAGCAGATCAGAAGCGCTAGAGCAGTGGTTCTTAACCTTGTTGGAGGTACTGACCCCCACCAGTTTCATATGCGCATTCACCGAACCCTTCTTAATTGGAAAAATGTCTCTCTTCACCTTGAATTCAGCGAGCGTTGTGTTCTTGTATTGTCCATCTCCATGCAGCTTAAGGAAGTGTTCTCTTAGTTTTGCCAGTGCTAGACTAGAATTGCTCAACTTGGCATTGCAAATCATGCAGTTAGGACGCTGACTCTCATCACGTTCCGTTATACATGTGAATCCATATTGTACATATTCGTCCGACCACTTTCTTTTTTTGCTCGACATAGTTAGTATGAAGGGATTAAAATATTAAGAAAGAAATCACACGACGTACCATCACGACAGTCACAATTCGACTACTGAGCGCGCCAAATTCCCTGCAGCACAGATAGGCCAAGCGATGTTGCGTGATCACCTGCAGCCAATGATGGCCAAGCGGGGCGTGTCATCACGAATCATATGAGTCGGGTGTGTGTCTTGACCTCCGCCGAACCCCTGAGACTGACTCACCGAACCCCTGGGGTTCGATCGAACCCAGGTTAAGAACCACTGCGCTAGAGTGAGTCTCAGTATAAATGTGTGTGTGTGTATATATATGTGTTTCCTCTACAGGTATCACCTGGTGAAGCTTCTGGAGAAGTTTGGGAAGGTGAAACAATTTGACTTCTTGTTCCACAAGTCTGGACCGTTGGAGGGCCAGCCCCGAGGATACTGCTTTGTTAACTTCCACACCAAAGAGGTACGACACCACACCAGCCATTTCACATCTTTCAATTCCAAGAAAAGATAGTCTCTACTTCATTTTCTACTATATTATTGACTGTATGTTTTGTTTTATTCCATGTGTAACTCTGTGTTGTTGTATGTGTCAAACTGCTTTGCTTTATCTTGGCCAGGTCGCAATTGTAAATGAGAACTTGTTCTCAACTTGCCTACCTGGTTAAATAAAGGTGAAATAAATAAATAAATATGAATTTACATTTGAGTCATTTAGCAGACGCTCTTATCCAGAGCGACTTAATAGTGCATTCATCTGAAGACGGCTAGCTGAGACAACCACATTTCACAGTCGTTGTAAGTAAACGTTTCCTAAATTAAGTAGTTATCAGCTTATTGGAAAAGATAAGTGCATTGGCAATTAACTCACAAAAGTGAAAAGTTAGGGCATGTCAAAAGCTATACACAGCATAGACAAGAGATACAGTATAGCCAACCGTTTCCCCATCTTTCCCCGTGAAGATATTGTTTCAAACTTCATATGGCTCTTCAGGGCTCCACCAAAGCTAAGATAAAGATCTCTTATTCACTGCGAGTGTCTCAAGTGTGATGGGAGGCTGTCCCTGGGGTGTTATTCAGAGGAAGTGTGTATTTATTAGCCTCATACACACACGAACACACACACACACACCACTAGAGCCCCACGGACTGGGTGATCCATCAGTCATTACTGTCTCTGTTATCACTTTATGATAAAGAAAAATTATATATTGATTTGTGTAAGAGCTCTTGGATAAGTGTCTGCTAAATGACTACAATGTAATGATACTGGCCTCGTTTTTCATGGTGAAATTATGTTTTTTTTTTAATGAGGATCAAACCCCTTTTTCCCCCCCATCTCCAGGAGGCTGAGAGGGCGATCCATTGTCTGAATGGGAAGCTGGCCCTGTCCAAGAAGCTGGTGGTGCGCTGGGCACACGCACAGGTAAAGGTAAATGTCACCCGGTTAAACCTCTCGCCTTTAACACACACACACACACACACACACACACACACACACTCACAGCATGGCCTGTGATTCATTGTGTGTTTCTTTCTTAGGGCAAAAAGGCTAGCCTAAATCAGGTTATGAAGTTGTTCGGACTTAACCTAAGCGTCCTGCATGCAGCAGTGCGTTTGCCTGTGGTCTGGTCAATGGTGTGTGTTTGTGTGAGTGTTGTTGGCTACAACAAAATGGCAGCATGGTGTACAGGCCACAAATGGACATGGTACGAGTGTAGAACAGTAGCAGAAAGGCAGGAGTGTGGGACTGGAGAGGACAGTGCTCCAGTCAGTCCCTCTAGGCAGGGGGGAGATCTCTTGGACTCCAGCAACCCTGGTCTGTCCCTAACAATAGGCAGCTGCCGTATGGACTAAGGAAATCCTGTATGGGGCCGAATCACGCCCCTCCTGTACACCCCCTGTCCCCCACTCTCCCCTGAGGGGAATGAGACACCAGGTTCAGGTCAAGGTTAACAGTGCAGCCCTCCTTTGACAATAACAAGCAGCGGACAACTGGTTCCAGACCCCCCACCACCTCCCACCCCTCTCAAGATTCATGACATGCCCCCCACACACAAGACAGATCAAGAATAACAAATCGCATTTTATTTGGCACATGCTTCGTAAACCCATAGGTGTAGATTAACCGTGGAATGCATACTTCCCAACAATGCAGACAGAAAGAAATAGAAAAATACACAACGAGTAACGATAACTTGGCTATATACATTGGGTACCAGTACAGAGTTGATGTGCAGGGGTACGAGGAAATTGAGGTAGACATGTACATATATGGGATTTTTACCTTTATTTAACTAGGCAAGTCAGTTAAGAACAAATTCTTATTTACAATGACGGCCTACCAAAAGGCAAAGGACCTCCTGCTTGGACGGCGGCTGGGATTAAAAAATAAAATAAATAAATAACATGTAAATATAGGACAACACACACATCACGACGAGAGACAACACTACATAAGGAGAGACCTAAGACGACAACATAGCAAGGCAGCAACACATGACAACACAGCATGGCAGCAACACAACATGGTAGCAGCACAAAACATGGTACAAACATTATTGGGCACAGTCAACAGCACAAAGGGCAAGAAGGTAGAGAACAATACATCACGCAAAGCAGCCACAACTGTCAGTAAGAGTGTCCATGATTTGAGTCTTTGAATGAAGAGATTGAGATAAAATTGTCCAGTTTGACTGTTTGTTGCAGTTCGTTCCAGTCGCTAGCTGCAGTGAACTGAAAAGAGGAGCGACCCAGGGATGTGTGTGCTTTGGGGACCTTTAACAGAATGTGACTGGCAGAACGGGTGTTGTATGTGGAGGATGAGGGCTGCAGTAGATATCTCAGATAGGGGGGCGTGAGGCCAAAGAGGGTTTTATAAATAAGCATCAACCAGTGGGTCTTGCGACGGGTATACAGAGATGACCAGTTTACAGAGGAGTATAGAGTGCAGTGATGTGTCCTATAAGGAGCATTGGTGGCAAATCTGATGGCCGAATAGTAAAGAGCATCTAGCCGCTCGAGAACACCCTTACCTGCTGATCTATAAATTATGTCTCCGTAATCTAGCATGGGTAGGATGGTCATCTGAATCAGGGTTAGTTTGGCAGCTGGGGTGAAAGAGGAGCGATTACGATAGAGGAAACCAAGTCTAGATTAAACTTTAGCCTGCAGCTTTGATATGTGCTGAGAGAATGACAGTGTGCCGTCTAGCCATACTCCCAAGTACTTGTATGAGGTGACTACCTCAAGCTCTAAACCCTCAGAGGTAGTAATCACACCTGTGGGGAGAGGGGCATTCTTCTTCCTAAACCACATGACCTTTGTTTTAGAGGTGTTCAGAACAAGTTTAAGGGTAGAGAAAGCTTGTTGGACACTAAGAAAGATAAAGTGACTAGGCAACAGGATAGACAAACCGTAACAGCAGCGCATGTGATGAGTCAAACGAGTTAGTGCAAACAGGGTCAAATACAGATAGTCCGGGCTGTTGGCTAACTATTTAACTAACTATTTAACAGTCGTATGGCTTGGGGGTAGAAGCTGTTCAGGGTCCTGTTGGTTCCAGACTTGGTGCATTGGTACCGCTTGCCGTGCGGTAGCAGAGAGAACAGTTTATGACTTGGGCGGCTGGAATCTTTGATGATTTCTAGGACCTTCCACCGACTGGTGTAGAGGTCCTGGATGGCTGGGAGCTCGGCCCCAGTGACAAACT